>NC_047164.1:21451615-21534115 GCF_009819705.1 Hippoglossus hippoglossus
ATTTCTCATCCACTTACAGGCCCGCACTTTGTCGGCCCACTGAGGAATCAAACCAGAGACCTATTGGCCACTAGCTCATTTCTCTAATTGTTTGGCCTCTGTAATATTTGTGTGGAGCACGCATTAAGCCAAATCATTTTATTGTTCTCTTTACTGTTTGTTTACTCAGTAGACACTTTCTACTAATAACAATACTCGATGCTACAGCCGTGGAGATTTACGCCGCAACAATTGTGCTGTAAATTTTCATAGTCGGGAGTCAAACGTTTATCAGAAACTGTGACAAGACAAACGCCCAGTGCACGACTGGTGAATGTTGTACTTGATCAAAGTGTTTATGTATTAAATAATCAGTTTTTAACATCTGACAATTAAGAGAATGTTAGTACCCCTTAGTATTTACTCTCTGCCTCCTCCTCCACACCTCTTATCTGTCAATGGATTTCACATACACACGAATCACGCAGACTGATGCGTAAAAATGGAATAGGAAATGCCTTTAAATGGATATGATGAAGAAAATGTCAGAAAAGGCTTCAGCAATGTTGGTGTTAACATAGATTGATATGATGACTAAAGACTACTGCAAAATCATACATTTTTTAAAAAGTGTTATACAGACATTAGAATTTACATGAGATCTCAGTTTTTCCAGGACTTCTAATTTAGTCAGGCAGATACATAAAGGGCCCCATGGAAATCAGAAAGTGTTGTTAGTATATGTTCTCAGAATATTCTGCCGCTAGAAAACTGACTGAATGAAACCACATCGCAAAACCACTGGAGTTTATTTTGGCTTTTTGAAATAAGATCCCTTGTGTGGACAGTTTGAGATTATTCCCACTGTGTGCTGGGTTTTCGTGAGGGCCTCGGTTATAGCAGCACTATCTCATTCAGAGGCAATCACTCCTGCTCCTGTTGGTGCCTCTGTCATGAACAGAAGGCAGCCAAAGTCAATGGGACTCATTTTGATGACAAGGCAGGAACTGCTAAATGCGCCTTTACAGCCATCGCTCCTGGATGCGGGCTGGAATGACGAAATGTGAGGAAGAAAGATGGACGCCTCCGCTGCAACCCAGAGAGCTATACTAGCCTGAGCTCATCTGTTGAATGACTCTCCTCCCACCTTCTTCTCCTACCCCCTTCACCCTCACCTCCAGCTCTCCACCCCTCTGCCTTCACGCTTCACCTTGGCCATGGCGCAATGACAGGCCCCTCAATTATCTCCACCGATTGATCGCCGCTGATTGCAATTACTGTGAATTATTTAAACTTTAAACTGAAAGCTGCTTGCGAAGTGGGGAGAGGAGCCTGAAAGAGAAAGATATTACATGTTACCCACGTGAAGCATCGGCCTGTTTGCAAAACAACAGCTGTGAAAGCCTAATTGTGACAATCAATGAAGCAGAGCAGGGTAACAGCATCAAGCTACTTTCTGCTGTGGTAATGGAGCTACCAGCACAACACAGAATCTCTACTGTCCCTCTCCTCTGAATCGTTAAGTAAAGACTGAGGAGATGTAGCGTGGAGCAGCAGACCTCCTGGGTGATGTGAGAGGAGCTGACTCTTCTCCTGGCCAGGCTGGTGTGGTCACAGCAGAGGAGCGGAGTGGAACTGACTCCTCCCTCACTCCTTTCCTTCTCCCCCCCCCCCCCCCCCCCCCCCCCCCCCCCCCCCCCCCCCACCCCCCCCCCCCCCCCCCCCCCCCCCCCTTCTTGCTCCTGTAGCAGAGCTGCTGCCCCGGGCTGTAGAGGTGCAGTAGGACAGTTTTTCTTCCATTGTGGTGAGCGTGCTGCCAGGATGCTGCAGTCAGACGAAGGGGAAGGTCTCTGCTTTTGCCACAAGCAGGTCAATGTCACAAGCGTGTCAGAGTGGGCAGGCTGCAAGGGGAACAAGGACAGATGCTCATAGATAGGAGGCATGCCCGGCCTGTGAGCACATGTTAGAAAACGTCTGCCTTGTTTTCTTACAGTGAAATACAAAGGGTAACAACGGCAGATACCTACCTGCATGTTTGGTGCTGTTGTTGGAATCATTTAGCTGCACCAGTCAGTGGATGCTTGTAATTAAGTCTGTGATAATACAGTTGTTGATCCTAAGGATCATAGTAAACATTGATTCACCTGAGCTTGCTTCACGGCTCACTCAAACAAGCCAGCCTCTGACAAGCATCAGATAAGGCTACTGCACCTTGTCTACTAAGTGCTATTTGTGTTGCCTACAAATGTATTATTGCATACCTCCCTAGCGTGGTCTAAGAAGCCTAAGGGTTGAAGGCTAGAACAGCGGGTCACAAAGTCCAGAGGACTGAGGTCAGCTGATATTCAACTGTGTCCTTATTTTAACCAGGTTATGTGGCAGGAGTGCAGGGGAGAAGCTGGGGCTAAGTGAAAATGCCACTCATTCCTGAAGAGTCCCTGGCCTCGTCAAGGTTAGTGGCTTGTCTTTGTAAGTTGAGGGATTGATGCATGAGCCTGTCTGGCGCTGAATTCAAAGTCCAAGGCTGTCACAGGCAGCGGCTCTCTCCCCCCTCCCTCCCTTCCTCCCTCCCCTCCCTCCCTTTGCAGGCTATCACAGGGCCCCGTCCTTCCCAACTTCTTAGCAGCCTGTCCTTTTGGGAACCTTGAGCAGCCCAGGCAAGGACACAGCGTCTGGTGCAGTAAGCCTGTGCAGAGGGGGAGGCTTTACGTAACGTTCTGCTTTAAACATGGGTGTATGACTTCCCTGACATGGAGCAGTGCGGTGCAGAGCTGCACAGCTCACAGCACATGTCCCCTCAGCCCCACTGGACAAGGTGGGGGCAGAGAAATCCCTGCAACTTAATTATATCTTTCTCTTTTAAAAGCTTTCGTTTGAAATTAAATTTTCCCAGGCAATTAACTAAAGAGGAGTTTTCAGAATTTATGAATGAATGATGGATATATTGCACTGGATGACAGTGAGGAGAGGGGAGGGAGGAGGAGAGGGAGCAGGAGCGATGCATATGCAGTATATGCTTCGAGGTTGTGTGCCTCAGATTTATTTCCATCGCAAAAAGGGTGAAGTTTGGGAAAATTCATGCATCATTAAACTTTGTACCTATGAGCTGCTCCAGCTCAACAACACGTCAGAGTCCAGAGTACACCATTCCACTGTCAATATTTGGGAAATTGTCTGTGCAATCCGTTGAACGCTCAGATTCTTTCACACTCCTGAGTTTTGCAGGATGTGGGGAAAATGCAAGAGTTGGGGTTTCCCCACTTCCTCATTCATTCAGACCCACATATTATAGAAACTGGATATAATTTGCTGAATGATGTTACGTGCTGCACACCCCAAATCCTCTTTTGGCTTGAACTGTAATTGTGTAACTTTTTGGCTTCTAGTGATGAGCTGAATTGTTGCTGGGCAACAAGGGACCTGTGCGGGTGGCCGTGGAGAGTTGGAGCTATGCGAGTTCAGATAGATCTGCAGCACATTACCTGGGTTTCCAATAGAGGAATGTCAGTGAATCCTGACTGAAATACCTAATTGTTTGCAAGTAATTCCAAGGTAGACGTTAGTATTCATTGGTCGTCCAAAATAATATTTAATTAGTGCTTCTTCTAAGATGCATAATACCCAGCCTTGTAATGGTGTGACACTCCAGATTTTACTCCTTTTTTAATATGTTAATTATTGTATATATGACTCATTGCATTTTCAATAAATATCTTTTAACTAAACATGTTAAGTGGCACATCTCTAAATAGAAAAAAAATGAATGCACTCCCACACAGCAAAGGAAGGACTGAGGACATTTGGCAAAATCCCAGTCCCCCTCTTTGACTGAAAGTAGTCTCTTGAATTTCTGAAACATGCCGTCCTTTTGTGAACCTCCAGCCCACTTGTAAATCCATTAGTGAGGTGGCGTTATTCAGTACATCCTCACTAGAGCAGACTAAACAGACCGAAAGACTGTGGTTCAGAAGTGCAGCTTTCTCATAACTGTGTTAGAAGGCTCCCAGTAGCAGAGAGGCCATTTGAGAGAAGATGGAGAGCACTGGGCTGATGACTTGAGGCAGCCATATGACCTATTACTTAGGGAAAATGGACTGGTGACCAGAGGATTGCTGGCTCATACTCTGCTCACCCTCTGCCCTTGAGCAAAGGCAATTAACCTGAATTTCTCCAGTAAATATCCAGCTGTGGAAATGGAAAGAGATGTGCAAGAGTGATAATTGTGTAAGTGACTTTGAATAAAAGTGTCCACTAAGCAGGGAGATTAATACAGCTAATAGAATCATAGCTTGTGTTTTCAAGTTATCAAGGACCCAGGACTGCTGAACATGTAGAGGAGCATATAGTCACTCCTCCTCCCTCTCATCTGTCTTTGTGCACTCTTCCACACACACACACACACACACACACACACACACACACACACACACACACACACACACACACACACACACACACACACACACACACACACACACACACACACACACACACACACACACATTCACAGACATCTCTCTTTTCCCGTTGGCATTAAGGCTAGAGCACGACCTTGACCTGATTGCTGAGGAGGCTTTTTAAGTAACTCTCCAGAAGGAGATCCAATCATGTGACACCCTTCACCCAGCCTCACCCCCTATCCTTTCTCCCGACCTTCTATGTCCACGAGGTTGAGAGGGTGGAGACGCTCACCACAGGCCTGCATGCAGCTGCAGGGGCCGTCACTCAATTGGGCATTCACTCCAAGGTCAAAAAGGGTTGAGGTCATGTCAGAGCGAGCAGTGCAGCTCCAGTGATCCCTGCTCTTATCTGAATCTGGGAATCGCTGGCCCCAAGATTCCACCCTGCTTGACTGTGGTGACGAACTGAGCAGGTTTAGTCATCTCCTCAATTCTCAATCACTGATACCAGCATATGTCAGGGAAAGGTCGTTTCATGTCCAGAGTGATTCATGTCCAGAGTGAGCTGGCTGCTAGGATTTGTGCTATTGCAGTTGCCTTCACTCACTCCCTACAGCTGCCCCGCTGTGTAAAACCACACTGGCTCACTGTCTCGCTTAAGAGCAAGCCTCTGTCTCCTGCTTCAGAGTATTTTTATGCTAGAACGCTAACATTTCTGCCCCCTGGATATGTTTATATTATGGCTGGGTAAATCAAGAACCCGGCCTACTTTGTTAAAACTGCATCGGGACATGCTAGCCACGCCAGTCATGGTACATGCGAGTCACTTTTTAATTTTTCAGGAAATTTAGTTTTGCTCTTAGTATATTTGGAGAACTACTCAAGTCAGAGGAAGGCACTACTTCCATCAGGTTCTTCCTGGCTATTTATAGTTTTTATGATAGAAAATGTTTCCAGCTGAGTTGTGAAACAAAGTGAGGTCTATAAATTAGGGTGCTTTTATCTATATCTCAAATTCCAGGTTGTGCTTGTGGTAGCAACTTTGTTTTTAATGTTAACTTCATATCTGAGATGATGACCAAGTATTATTTAGTATAGTTTTTGTCAGTAAACCTCGCTCCTGTTTCGAATAGATATAAGAAATTTGATATATAATTGGAACAAGCTTGTACATCTTAAATATGATATGATATCAAAATGATATAGGCAATATCATTTACTGTAAATTCTAAAGTTTCTTTATACTCCTTATACTAGGAGGTCAGATGCATAAAGTCTGTAGAAATAGTCTCTGTGAGAACAAAGCTGGGGATCTCCGCAGCAGGGTTAATACGTCACTTCCTGCCTCTGCCTGTTGCATCCGGCTGTTCCACCCCGCGCCTGAATAATGCGATGGATTTGTTCATGTTTTCAACACGTATGTGCAGAAAGCCTACGATGCAATGTGCATGTGTGAAAGGCAGACTCTGGGTAAACTCCTTAACCAATTTTCTGGATTTTACCCGGAGGTCATGTCTGAAAATGGCTTAAGTTTGAGATTATAATAAGAAACTGAATCTGATGAAAACAAATGAAAGTTCCTCTATTTTCTGTTTTATTATAATATACTTCCAGACGGCACACAGAATCTCATGCGACTATATGTATAATTTCCACTCTTTTTTTCACAGATATATATTCTCTCTCTTCTCTGTGTAGAGCTTTTCATCTCACTAAGTAGTTATTAGAACACAGGCCAAGACATACTATATTCCTCAGCTTTAATAATATCAACCCATCATGTGCTGGAGGGAAAAAGGCATTACACCAGACTGTTGCTTCAGTTGCTACAGGCCACAATTTTTCTGGATGGATAACTGACTGCTTTAGAAAGCGAGAAGAATGATCCAGATGTTCATATGTTTCCTTGTGTCTATTACGCACAAAAAGTAAGCTGAGCTGTAATTTTTACACTTATTTTTTTACTTTACATTTGTATAAACTGGTTGTATTTGTTAAATACTGACATTTTAGTGTAGTAGTTTGTAGGATGCCCCAGTAGGTATCAAACCCAGTAACACCTCATACGCTTATGTGATTATGTTTCAGACAGAACCTAGGACTCCACATTCACAGGCATGAAGCCTGGATACACCTGTAGCTCATATACAGGGAGAAGAGAAGGTGCATAAGACGAACCTGTAAATTGTAATTTGGATGTGGATTGAAAATGTGAGATTTTCAGGCCACAGTCACCAGATGTGCACTTCTATGTCATATAGGTTCAACTGTAGATATGTCAAAGAGCGCAGCACGACAGAAGTGCTGCTAACTCATATGCAGGTTAAGCTTTGTTGGGTTATAAAAGGTAATGAGAGCTACAGTAAAGCATGTATAACATGTATGATATTTTTTCCTTCGCACAACCACACATGTAGACACACATGTAGGGTAGCACAGAGGAGCTGTGTACTTGTGTAACTGTGTTTACGTGTCTGGGGCTGGTCCTGGCACAAGTGCCAGACGAATGTGGTTTATCCGGGGCGTCTTTCTCTCTAAGCCACCTTCCCTTCTATTCAGCATTACCTTGGTGCTTATGAAGAGGCAGGGCTTGACCTACATCCACCCCTAAACTGGAACTAGAACGTCCACCACCCCATTCCGAATAAAGATGTTTACTCCCTTCTACTTTTTCTTAATGGCCATGTTCTCTCTGCTTGTATTTGCTGGACTTTACTCTTAAAAGTGAGATACACTATAGCTCCACTGTTTTTGCAGATTGTCTCGCAGAAGAGGAAAGTGGAGAGCGAGCTTCATGACTCGTCTCTGATGGACCACCATGTCTGAATGTGCACTGGGTCACCATTAGCACACACAGGCTTAGTTAGCACCATGCTGGTTAGAGTTTAGCGCCAGGTAAACCCTACTCTGTTTTTTAAAGTGGAGTGTCAAACTGGCTGATGCAAATGAGCAGACACACAAACACATGCGGTCGCTAGCATCTGGCTGGACTAATGTTCTTGTACGGGCAAACTGTGTGACACAGGGGGGCTAACATAAGTCATGCTAGCTATCTGACAGCCTTTTGTAAGAGGTTTGTATAACCAACATTTTATAGTTAACTTACACAAGTCATGCTGTGGTATTAGAAAGGCTATAGAATGTGTAATGCACACTGAGTGTCATTGTAATGCACACTGAGTGGATTACTACTGCTACTAAAATGCTAAAGCACAGTATAGCTGAAGTAGAATAGTTTAGTAAATCTCTATAAAGGTGAAGAGTTTTTAACAGGTAATGAATAAATGCCACACACAAATATAACTCTTGAATAGAAGCTATACAAAGGTTGCTAAGCGACACAAAGGCACCATAATTGACAAGTGATGATTTTTGGCTGGCACATTAATATTTAAATGAGCAGTCAAAGGTATGCTTTGATTAGGCTTCTCACAATGGGTTCAAACAGGAATCCACCACTGATACAAAGGGTGTCACAGAATAAACGATCAGTTTTGTAAATGAATGAAACTCTCAGCTGCTGTCAGAGGAAACGTGCCCATTGAGGAGAGCCACGGTTAATGTGCGGAGGGATTACAAAAGCAATGCATGAGTGAGCACAGCTTAATGAGGGAAGGGTTTGCATGAGAGCACCGTGCGTGATCTGAGATATATCATGAGTTGTCCTAACCCACACAGAGGAACTCAAAGGGACCGGTGTCATGCTACCAGGCATTAGAGCAGCTCCCGGCTCAGCTAGCCCCGTAATATCTCCCCTTGCCAAGAAAGGCTCATCATTTTTCAGTCTGGATGACATGTGATACCTTCATGGGTGTTGAAGGACTGCAAAAAGGAGTGTGTATGTCTGTGTTTAAATAAGGCAGAGGAACCCATTTAGCATTCTGAGTAAGACATGACATAATGGCTGCCTAGAAGAGGAGATGTAAAAATCGGAAGGTTGGGTGGACTGGTTAGGCCTGTAGATGGTGTTTAATCTCAGTTGTTGTATCAAGGTGTGGGAGTTTTTTTTGCCAAACATACAGCAGGTCAGCTGATAAGGGTTGCCTGTATTCCAAAGGCCACAGGAACGCGTTGCCAGAATGCAGGGACTCATCACAGAGAAGTCTCTAGGTCTGTCTTTTTTAACTTCCTTTGTTTCCCCTTCTCTCTCTCCCTTTTACTGTCTCCCTTGATCATGCTCTGCAGAACTCCTTGCACGATCTTAGGAAGGGGAGGGGAAAAAAAAGAAGAAAAGTGGGTCAGGGCGACCTATTTTTTTTCCCACAGTTCATGGAGGCAGAGGGTGGCGGTGTTATCGTCAGTTAGACGAGGAGCAGGGCCTGATGGGGAGGCAGGGCCTTGTCGCGAGACGCAGCCACTCAGAACTGGGTCAGCAGCAGAGGCTACGTCTTGTAAACGGCTTGTCATACTGGGGAGAAAAGCTGCAAATGAACCATAGATTATACGCCCCAAGCTGAGCACTGAGGTCTCTCCTCACTCCCCAGCCCCACACTTCAAAAAACACACGCACATATAAGCCTTACAGTAGTGCAAGAGTCTCTGATGCACTGCCACCTTCTATAAGTTCCTCTCTTCCCCTCTCAGTCTCTGGTAATAGCGTTTGATTACTGCAGTCAGACCTGACAAGCTCAAAGCCCGCGCCACACATGCTTTTAAGTAAAGGATCATTTCTCTTTCTCTGACACAGGGTGCTGTTTTCTAAATATAGCCCGCTTTCTGCCAGATTTGCTTGACTTTATTCAGGTCAGGTTATTTACTGTCCTAAGTTCAACCGTGGTTTAGAAATGAGCAATACAGATGCTCATTCAGATGCAATGACCTCTGCATCTCATCTGTGCCAAAGCCAGAGATGTGAATAGATCATTGGCCGTCATGAGTCTTCATGAGATATTATTATTTCTGGAAAAACAAAAACCTCTTTTATTTAACCCATTCTGGTAAACTTGTCAAAGGACGCCCACTATTAAGGCAGTGTTGCCTAAACCAGGCCAATGATTGATGTTGTTTTATAATAAGTATTAGCGTCAAATTTTGCTCGAGTTGATTGGTGGCCAATTTCCATAAAGCCAAAGGGAAGATATAATCCACTGTCACCATATATTTTTGATATTGATTTCATGTGGGCCTGTGCTGTCGCTCGTTGTTTCACATCCTTTGTTTCTTACTACCGTGTCTCAGACAAAACAGGATGAACACAGGGTCTGATCTCTTCACAAATAATTGCTGTGGCTGTTGTACTGAGCTAAGACCTTTAAGAACTGAATATCACAGCTTATTCTTGCATTGGGGTCTGCTTATGGAGCAATGCAATTTTCAGGCAGTGGAGCTCACTCATATTTCACTATGTGGAACAAATCTGCCTGTAATGAATCTCCCAGGACACTGTGGTGCTTCTACTACCGAGTCTGCTTTTTGGCTCTTCTGCGGGGCGATCTATAGTGGGTCTTTTAATATTTTAACACTGCCATCTCCCTAATTTAAAAACTAGATTTTTTATTTTACATGGGAGGGATTTCTCATCATAAAAACACAAGGTTCATTAGAGTTCCTGTCTTTTTTTCTTTTCCTATATAAGTCCGGGCTAATGTTAATCATTTTGGTTTCGCTCTGTGTAAAAACAGCCTTATTAGCCAAGGTGTCACACTAACAAACATAACATAATATCCCGAGGTGGGGCTAAACATGGCGGGGGATCGGATTAGCAGCAAGACTCTGGTTAGTACACACACCCAGCTCTCCTTATTGCCACAGCTCCCAAGTCCTGCCACTGCCAGGCAGCAGACCTGACTAATGTTATTCTTAGCCCCAGAACTTCATGTCTCTCTGCGAAAGCCCCTTAACGCTAATTGAGGAGACTGCTCATAGCTCATGTCGCTCACCAACAGCCTCTGAGGGGGCGTATACGTGTCACCGTCTGTGTGTTTGTGTGTGTGAAGGTGAAGCATGCTGAGCGGTAAACCAGTCAGAACCAGTAGTCGGCCATACCAGCCAGTGTTTTTTTTCCGGTGACAGGGAGCCACCACAGCGCCTTTAGCAGATGGTTTCCAGCAGGCCTGCGTATGACATGTGATAACATTACAGTTTTGAAAGGTCAGGCATGAAGAGAACCAGTATGAGGGCTAGGCCAGTCTCTGAGTGTCCAAACCTCCAATGCAGCCACAGACACACGCACACACAGACACACACACACACACACACACAGACACAGACACAGACACACAGACACACACACACACAGACACACACACACACACACACACACACACACACACACACACACACACACACACACACAGAGAGAGAGACCCTCTTGTGCAGTCTACTGTATGTTATGTTCAAAAGAAAAGGGCCTTTTAGAATTTTCAAACGGCAAGTATTGAACACTTTGCAATATTAACACTTACTGTAGTACTTGAACCTTCGTGGCCTGAGTTGCACTTGAAGGGAGGGTGCCGCAGTATTTACAGTTAAATTCTTTGTGCTTTTACAGTGGACTATGCTCAGCACCCATACAAGAGCAGTTTGACAGTGCAGAGTCAGACTTTGGTCTATGGACCATTTGTGTTTACTTTGGAAAATCAAGAGGTCTTCATTGGGACCCAGTAGGTCACCATCAACCTGTCGAAACACAGGCTCTGAGGCCCCACCCCCTCTTTAAGTCAGAGAAGCGTGATTGGACGGTAAGATGGTGCTTATCCTTTGAACAGAGGCAGGCATATTTGTTTTGAAGCTACAGGTCATGGTGTGCCAATGGCTCAGAGCAGAGCAGGGAGGGAAAAACCGTCTGGAATTCCCTTGTACGTAAACAACACCTCTGAGGTGGATGGCGTCTCATCGCACAGGTGTATTCTATAAAGCAACTCCCCCCTCCTCAAATGGCACGAGGCCTGTGCTTGAAGGAGGAGGTGGTGGTGGTAATGTAAAAATAAATCCACACAGGCCGGTCAGACATTTTGAAATTCTGTTTCTATCTCAGTCTGATAGAGAGGTTAAAGATACAGCATTCTGATAATTCTCTTCCCACCAGGGGGAACAGATAAGGAGTACCGTAGATTGAATAAAAGAGCTGAGGAGAAACGGGGCAGATAGTTGAGGGGGTGGGGGGAGCTGAGATGTCTATCAGGCCGCGTGAAGGTTTTTTTTTTTTTGTCTTGCAGATCCAGTTCAAGGGCGCCTGCAGGCGAGGCAGCTCTCGCTCTTGCCGTGCCAACGCGGCTGCTCAAGGTCATATGAGCCAGCCCTGTGACATTAAAGAGGAACAGGAAAGGGGAACTGCACGGGGGGGGGGGGGGCAGAAAACCATCAACCACAGACATGCACACAAACAGAATTGAGTTGTCAGGAAAAAGGTAGCCTTCAACTACCCAAATCTTTTCTGCGACTATCTGCACCGGTTTCTGGGTCTACGGTGGATTTTTTGAGGGCAAGAGCTTTTTAAGGGCAGTAATGAGAGTGTCTTATTCTGTCTGCACAGAGCCAAGAGATGCTTGGCTAACTGCTTTGTAGTTGCCAGCCACACATACACAGAGTATATGTGTGAGCGTGTGTGTGTGTGTCTGTGTGTGAGAGAGAGAGAGAGAGAGAGGAGTCAGTGATAAACCTCAGGGGAGGGAGGTCCAGAAGAGAAAAAAGCTCTTAAAGTTATTTAAAGGGACAGCGAACCAATGGAAAATGTTCATAACTTAACCCTTTTTCTGAGTTTGGGCCAACATGAGTTTAAGCGTAAAATTAATTCCACCTTTTTTTGACCAATCAGTCGTCACTTCAAAGAGCACACTCTGCTGTGCAGGTGTAATGTATCTGCAGGTGGTGCCTGTGGTCACAGGGATTTTCTGTTTGTTGTTGTTGTTGTAAGCAGCACTGACCACTAACAGCAGCTAAATGGCTGCATTGCAAATATAAACACAGAAATATCGGCTATGTCTACACTAATATGTTTTTATGTATGCTCTTACCTCTTGTCATTGCTTTTCCTCATTCATTGTATTTTCTGCAAATATGCAACCAAGTACAGAATAGAGAATCTTCTTCCTGTTTACACCGAGCATAACCAGTTAGTAAGAAGGGTCATGTGATATGCGTTTTCAATTAGCTCTTTTGGACAGACATTGTTTTTGGGTTTTTTGCGCTGTTTCAAAATTAAAAGGTATGTGTGGATGAAGCCACAGTGTGCATTTGTTGAGGGTCCAGTGTGGTGCTGGCTCAGGGTCACTCTGTCAGGGCTTATCTGGAAAGTTGAATAGAACAGAGCCGTATTAATGACGACAGCACCATCTCTGCTGTTTCTGAGAATTTTGTATGCGTATTTGTTTAAGTTTACACTATAACGGTGTCATTTTGTGGGAATGATTAACCTTTATTGTGAGAGATGAGAGCCTAATTATCAATATATGTAATATGTGTGTGTGATTAGCTGAAAGCAATTTTTTTGCTTTCTTACATTTGCTAACAGGTGATTTAGTTATGTTACTGTCTGTATTTTTTGTTTACTTATCTGGAAAAGCAAGAACAATTGCTGTTAATGCAGTCATCCGCAGTCCCTGGACAGATGTATAAAGTCAACTGGAATACAGTTATGAAACAGCAGTTATGTTTGTGTATTTTGCAATAGGTTTTGTTTTTATATCACGATAGTAAACCTGAACACTGAAGATCATCCAGCCATACTGAGAGTATGGGTGATAGTGTGTAGTATATTTGCTCATCCACCTTTTGTTTACATTGCGTCATGTGTTCAGTGTTCAATCAGGTATCGGCTTTCAGTGCGCATTACACTGTGTCTTGTTGTACAACAGCACACAGCTGTACATATCAGGGTTGCACTTATGGAAGCAGGGTGGTGGAGGGAGGGAGGGTGGAGCTGAAGTCATTGTTTTTGGCAGCATACCGTATGCTACACTGAACTGGATCATTACCAGCTCCAATCCTGGGGCTTTGCTCTGAGCTGTAGCTGCCCCTGACCTCTGACCTCCCTTTGACGGGGAAAGTGAATAGTATTCCTTACAATAGAGTATTCAATTATTCACAGCATCCAATTATTATTTTATACAGATTAATTTCTCTGAAATACTCTGGTTTGTTTTTTCTCAGTCAAAACCAGAAATAAGAAAAACCTCCTTATATATTAAAATACAATCTATTGGAAAGGAGGTGCAAGTTGATTGTAAAGCAGGAGGATTTTTGGAAAGAGATAAGGCAACATTTTGTGGAACAGAACTAAGAGCGCAACTATCATCTAAATTTCCTTGTAGATGTAAAAGTACAGGCAGAAATTGTATGAGTCCACTAAGTCCATCTACCCGGCTGCTAATGGAGCTGCTTCAGGCGATGCATCAATATGACATCACAGATTACAATCTTTAGACTTTGGGAGCACTTTAGGTACTTTCAGTGCTGGAAGAATGGAGCAAGACCTGGCTGACAAAATACTGAGTCATTATAATAACAATCTCAGAGACGGGTGGAGCCGCGCAGTGATACAGCCCGACAGATATTTCAGGAGTATTCCCATGGGGACTTGTAGTGTGCCTATGGTACTTGATAGGGATTTTACAGTGACCTTAATGAACTTTTTATCTGTCTCTTGTCTAGTACAGTATCAGAGTATCTCTTTTTCTTGTTCCTTTGTTCTGAGGTTTAGGAGCAGGAATTGATTGCACAAGAGTACATCTCATTTACATTGATCTCAGAGAATTCTTTTTTGGGGGGCAGTTATAGCTTAGAGGAGACAACATGTCAGAGAGACAACTTCAGATGTAACTGAAGTCGCATTTCTCTGTTTTAGCAGCGTATAAACTCTAGGGCAGTGTGGACCCCAGGTATATCCGTAGCAGATTCAAATGAAAACATGGTAATGTCGAGGTAGCCTAAGAAGTGGAAGCGAAAGCGTGCTACAAGGCTTGTAATGTTATAACTATTTTTTAAACTTCTAATCCCTTACACTTTTTTGGAGAAAAAAAAAGTCATCACATAACTGGTATCTTGGAAAAAGTTACTATAAGTGAAGAGTAATAAATTGGCATTTGAATTGCAACAGGGAAAGTCCTCTCTGTGGAGTGTTGCTCAGGGGATTTCAGTGTTTATCCCTCTGCATGCTGCAACTCCGTGAATGTAATAGGACATTTCCCCTCTACCTGCATGCTCCATTGTGTACGTGCATAAACTCACTGTGTAACCCAGAAGGGGGCGTTTACTCTGGACACCTGTAAAGGCGAAAAGCCGGTATGACACCAGGCCTAAGTCCTGTGAACTGTTCTTTCTACTCAGACAGGATTTACCGGATAAGTGTCCTGCGCAGTTGGGACGCAGTCCTTTTGAACACTAACCACTCAAAGCTGGATTTGAAGCTCCACTGAACCCTGATGAACTTTGACATTTAAGGTAGAACCGAGTAAGAAAGAGTCTCCTCTCAGCGTCTAAAAATGCACTGTGCCCCCAGACCCCCCCCCCCCCCCCCGGATGTTCGATCACACCTGTTCCATCACCCTGCTGGCATAGTACCATTTTGACTCTTGCTTTTGATTAAACGAAAAAGCATTTAGACTAAACAATCAATAGGTACAGGCTTGAGTCGTGGATCGCTCTAGCATAAATCTTCCGGGTGCCTGGGCTAAAGTCGTCCCTGTATCATTTTTGCTGATTAGTTTTCCCATTACTCAAAACAGATGTGTTCGCTGGTGATGAATGATCCAATTATGGGATATTTGTCACCCATTTGATATCTGCTGCTAGTGGGGGACAGTAAAGAGTTTCAGCTTGGTGCTACCCCTCCAGTCCACAGTCCGCTCTGGCTGGGTACGTTGTGACCTGGCCTTTGGATTTGTTTGAATAGCCAACTAGCCGTTACACGGTGCTTACCCTGTGGAGTTTTTCTGTCCCCAGTAGCCGTTTCACTCTGATCATTTCATCAATCTTGTGGTTGCAGATAAGAGAGAAGCACTCGACAGAATACTCAGCACTCCTTTCATTGTGAGATAAGAATAGTTGCCCTGTCATAAAATTTAATTTAACTAGTGTATCCTCAAAAGTCCATACACCCTGCTGCCCCTCCTGCTTACATGCCTCGGATAGTAGTCATACATGTCTAAACTGTAGTTGACCCCAAACTGCTCCGCGCACACACACACATAAACCAAAACAATACACAGACACTCACAGCTGAAAGGATTCATGTACACCCCCAATCCCCCACCCTTGTCTGTGGACAGTAGACTGATTCTGCAGCCTCCCTCCCTTCCCCTTTTGCTCTCTCCTGCTCTGCTGTGCCGAGCTCTCTGTGTGTGTGTGTGTGTGTGTGTGTGTGTGTGTGTGTGTGTGTGTGTGTGTGTGTGTGTGTGTGTGTGTGTGTGTGCGTGTGTGTGACAGCTGCCTAATTGGGCATTCTCCCCTCGTCGGAGCGCCTGCCTCTCCTCTCTCTCCTCTCTCTCCTCCAGCCTGGGCCGGGGCTGCTGACGAATGGCAGCGGATTACAGATGAGGACACAGTGACCCGCCTGACCTTGCTGCACAGCCGCGGGGGAGGGAGAGGGGAGTGAGGGAGACAGAGTGCTAGGGGTGGGGCGGACAGGGGGCTAGGACTGCAGAAGGGGCGGGGCGGGGTGGGTGTGCGGGGGGCCGGCGGGGGTGCAGGCGGCGGTGGGCATAGGTGGGGGAAGGGAGATGGGGGGGTCAGGTCAGCGGAGGATGAGGTCACGTGAAGGTGGGTGAGATATTGCAACAGGAGGGGGGGGGGGGGGGGGGGGGGGGGGGGGGGGGGGGGGGGGGGGGGGGGGGGGGGGGGGGGGGGGGGGGGGGGGGGGGGGGGGGGGGGGGGGGGGGGGGGGGGGGGGGGGGGGGGGGGGGGGGGGGGGGGGTGGGGGGGGGGGATTTGCCAGGTGGTTGGGCAGACAGGCGGGTGGACAGGCGAGCGTTCAGGCAAATGACAAGAGTGTCACATGACAGCGCTCCCCTCCCTCCTCCACCCATGTCAGTATGTCAAGGGCACGAGCCCCCGCTGGCAAACGCCACTGCGGCATTTTCCCCTACTTTTATTTATATATTTAATTCCTCACTTCCCCTTCTTCCTCCTCTTCTTCTCCTTTGCTCGTATACCTTTTAAGGTGTTTTTTGTGTCTGTCAGACGAGTCACTTCTCCATGACTGCTGGCTTCCCTCCACACACCCCCAGGCCACGATGTGGTCGGTCAAACGGAGGCGGCAGATCCTTGACTGTGGTGAATTTTAATTTCTGTGCGCACTATAGATATTTCCATGCCCCCACCCACAACCCCCCCACCCACCCACCTTCCTGCTGTGCGTGTGAGACTGCCAAGGTGAGGTTGTGTCCTCTTGTTAAGAGCGATTAATGGCACTCGTTATGTACATAATGAAATATCCCTGCTGATGCATAGGGTGGCGTTGTCTCTCTCTCTCTCTCTCTCACACACATGCACACACACACTTCTACTGCCTGTGTGTGTGTGTGTGTGTGTGTGTGTGTGTGTGCATGCAGTGTAACATTGAGGACACTTTGTTACAGCCTCCAGGCAACTCCGGAATGTGTTTGATATGGTGTAGAGACCCCCCCCCCCCCCTCCCTCCACCCTCCTCCCTTGTAAGCCATCTCCCCAAATGAAAAACGAATGGGAATTAAGGCCCTGTCAATTCACAGTCGAGTTTGTTCCTCTTTTTCGCTTTAGATGCACACAACACTGCAGTTCCCTGCGTGACATGTGTTCTGAGAGATAGAGATGGGTGGCTCACCACTGAATCCCGTTTTGACTGGCGGAGTAAATTTAGATCTAATCTTCTTGTGTGTGTGTGTGTGTGAGTGTTCTTTTATAGCCCGAGAATGTTCACCTAACATATCAGCTTTTAAGTTGACCTTGTTGTGTTGTTTGCTCATCTGAGGCACGAGTATATGTGTGCGTTTCTAGAACGTGCCACTGCTGGCTTCCCTATAGGTTTTTATTTTGACCTCGTGTATCTGTGTGTGTTTGCCCGTGTGTGCGTGAGTGTGAGCGCTAACACCATTCAGTGCCTGAGTCAAGCTGTGCAAGCTCTTTTAATCCCACGCCCCGGTGCACGTAGGCTTGATTAGTGGCAGCAGTTATCTGTGCAGAAGACAGGCCGCCCTCCTTTAGCATTTGGTCAGGTCTGGGGCACTGGGAGAGGGGGGGTGTCAAGTCATGAGAAAGGTGAACAAGGAAGGAGAAAAGCAGTGGGGGCGGTGGTGGAGGAGGGATGGCGAGAAGGAGGGAAGAGGGGAGGGCGGAAGCCTGATTAGTATTCTAAAGGAGCTCTCCTGTCAGTAGAGCAAATTGATTACTGCACTTTACCTGTATCAGCCTCCACAGCTAAGGATGACAAGGTACGGGAGCATGATGTGTGTCTGCGTTCACCTCCCAACCACAGCAGAATAGGTGTGTTAGTATTTGGCTTAGTGTAGTTTTTTTTGTGTTTCTTTTTTTTACTACGACTACCGCTGGATATTTTTTCTCTGTCCTCTCGATCTCCTTCATTACAGTGAAGCAATAGGCCAGTTGCAGTTAGGTGCTGGCCTTGTCTATCTCTCTCTGTCTGCTTTAATAGTCAATAGCTGACTGAGGGAAGATGGACTCATTTCCTGCATGCCTTGGCCCTGCGCTTGTCTGCATCTAGACTGACAATTAGCATGTTTCTCTTGCAGTTAAGACAACCTGATCAATTCCAAAGCATGTACCTCTTCCATTATCTTATATTAACTATTTATTTATTGTTTGTGTATAATTTTCATTATCAGTAAGAATTGACAGGTTGATTACACCTGAGCTGCCTCCCAGTAACTGGAGTTAACCTCTGTTTATAAAACAAGCAGTAGGTTGAGAGATGCAACCCACTGACTTAAACAATAAATATCTGTTCATCTGCTCCTCTACTTTTGTTGACTGAAGCAAATGTATTAAGAAAAAACTGTTTCCTCTTCAGATGCTCCTGATACTATTTTTCCTGCCCAGAACAATCTTTTCACTGTGAAATTTAAATTCAAAGCCAATTACACTGATCAGTTCAGCTTGCCAGTTACGTGCCCTGCGTTGTCAATATAGTCAGTGGCCACCGCAAGCATTTTTATATTCACTGCTTGTCACCGGCCTGGCCCAAATCATGAACCCTCCATTCACTGGCAGAATGTGACCATTGAAAGTTGATTAAGCACAGTCTCATCTAATCCACCTGTTTTACAATGAGGGGTGGGGATGCCCACAATTGATAATAAACAAGGCGGTATGTTTTTTAAACAGACTGGAAGCCTGTGGGCATCATGATGCTTGGCACAACATCGCTACGACTGTTGACGATCAGCCATGGACAGTGACAGACATGTTAGCATGTTGGTTGCTCTAACATCATCTGTGGCATCATATCTTACACCTGATTTTATTTGGGGTGCTCCTCACAAATTTGAAAGTTTTTCCAGACACTTGACGTTTTCACCATCTTGCTAGTGTAGTTATAACTTGTAATGATATAATGTGTGTCATGTGATCAGATGTCACTGTCCCAGTGTCAGTGCTGGTAACATCAGGCGAGAGCTGTGACACACAAAATTATCACTAAAATAAAAAATGTCCTTGCCCGAATATAATTTATCGTTAGTTTATGCACAATTAATGATATACTACAATTTCTTATTATTTTATATGCTATTTGGGATTTCTGTCTTTGTCCAGATTTGCCATATTAATTTCCTGTGTAAAGTATTTAAAGGGATAGTTCACAGAAAAATTTAAATTCACTCATTATATACTCACTACTATGCCGTTGGAGGATTGGGTAAAGTGTTTGAGTCCACAAAACACTTTAGAAGATTCAGGGGTAAACAGCGTTGCAGCCCAACCCAGTGAAATTTAAGTAAATGGCGAGCACTTCTTCAAACGTAAAAAAACAACAGAAAACGCTTCCATTTTGCTTCTGTGGTGTCATCCAAGTGTCCGTAAGCCCCGACATTCAAATTCGACTCGAAACAGTTTTTACACCATGTTTTTAGCCTAAATGTCCAATTATTTTCCTCCTAGTTACTGCTGCAGCTTTAGGTGAAGGGATCTATTGGCAGATATTGAATATAAAATAATCCTGTTTTCACTAGTGCGTTATCATAAAAATTATTTTCTTTACCCTAGAATGGGCCCTTTATATTTAAATGCTAAACTGCTGCAGCTATCGCGAGTTATTGCGTTATTAGCATTTAAATATAAAGGGTCAATTCTAATAAATATATAATTTAGATGATAACGCACTAATATAAACACACTGAACCTTTAACTGGTTCAAATTTGTTCTGTTGCTTGAAAAGTAATCATAAGAGACATGTAACATTAACTTAAATAGCTTTGCCTGTCTAAAGCTAACACTCAGGTTGTGTAACAACAGGCTACAAGGTGTTTCAACGTTCTTTGGGGTGATGGGACGGCAGGCATATTGTTTCCTGTTTCATCAGTGTTATCCAAAACCCTTAGATTTTGTGGAAATATTGTAAGCAGCGGTAACTCATTGTGTTTTTCTAGCAGTGTTGCTCTTAATGGGGCTGTGTACCTAATCCTACCTGAGTTACTGTTAACAGAGATTAATTGTCAGTGTACTTCTCTCTGTCTTGATGTCTGTGCCATCTGCAGCTTGTTGCAGAAGCGTGTCCCTTAATATATTTAAGTGTAGGTTGAGAATAAGATAGATTATCAGTTCATTTTACAGATGTATGGACATGTTTGTGCCGCCTTTGCCATATTGAAAAGTCACAAACTTTTATCCAAAGGTGGTTTTGATTATTAACCTGGATGCTAATGTAGAGTCTGGGACTTTCAGGAATGTTTAGAGTTGGGCTGTTTTTGTCGGTTGCACCAGCTTTTGCTCAGTGAGCTCTGGGTCAGACTCCTAGGTGTAGGACTAATCTTATTGAAGTCTCCTGTTCATTGGCATGTACTCAGCTCTGACCTGCTAACTGGATTGGTGCTACTTGAGAGATTTTGTCAGAAAAGGTTGCACATAATTGTTTTATACTTTATTGGGTTAAATGTATCCAGTCGATTTAAGAGATTCCTTTTAATTGTAAGTCTTGTATTCTTACTTAGGTAAAGAGAGAAGAAAAAAATCCAAACTGTGTTTGTGATGCTTCTTGTGGAATGTCCCTTCAAACCCTGTTGTACAATTTGATATCATTCTCCAACCTCATTCAGAGCAAGCATTAGAATTATTTAAAAACTAGAAAGTAGGTCATGGGGAGCATTATGAAATGGAAAATGATAGCAGAAATATGGCCTCTTCTTTTTCTGTCACTTAGATCTCTGTCGCTTGCGTTATTACTGCAAACCATCCCAAATTACTCACAGTAAAAAGAAAAAAAGACAAGGTACTCTTTTAACCCAATAAAGGCAGACATCTTGCTGACTCACAGCAATAGCCTTCTTAAGGCTGATGCCAAGGATATTATGGGAATGATTCATTAAAGGCCAAGGTTTTTTAGCTGGTTTTATCCAGCTCTCAGGGCAGCCTGACTGTGGGACATTGGATCTCAATTGCAAAGTGGCCCATTTCCCTCAGACATCACCACTGCAGTCTGTTTCAAGAGCCTCCCTCTGCCTTTTGGCATGCTGGCCATGGGGCAATCAGCTGTTCCTATTTCCAGCACCAGTGTTTACTTTTAAATGTAAAATGTGTGTTGTTTCGGGAGGGAAATGAGCACCACTTTGGACAGACGATGTGAGCAGAAGATTACCTCGGAGCCCAATAGAAATGAATCAGGTATAGATTGATGGCAGCTACGGCTCATTAAGAAAGAATGTGTGTGTGTTTAATAGATGCACTAATTCTCAGCCACTCAGGAAATGGCCCTTGGGCGGGTCTTCCAAATGGCACACAAATATTTACTATGGACTCAAACAGTTTAGTAAACAATGCAAGCCTGGGCATGGGAGGTACGGGAAAGATTGCCTGGGTCGGTGATACGGTACAGTGATATCATCACTGCACTGGCTAGTTTGGCTTGGTGCTCCACCAGAGTCAGCTGGGCTCTGAACTGCTTAGATGACTCATCAGCGTGCATGAATTCCTCCATCCTCTCCCTCAACCCTGAGAACTCTTTGTACTGATGAGGACAGATGAAGTTAAAATCCACCCCCGCACTCCTCTTCAAAGGCCAGATGCAGGCCAGGAACTTAAGCACTCCAGACCCTTTTTGTTCAAGTCTGAAATGTTAGCATTCAGTCATCACATGCATTTCCTCACATCCAAGTGGTCTGAGAAGGATAGTTTCCCCAAAGAATCGCCTGTGTTATTTAACACAAGAGGTCTGACTTTTCAGCATTCACGTCTCACATTTCCTTTATGTCGGGCACATCCATGGCTCTCTGTGTGCACACATGGGGGCGTGTGTGCTTTGCATGACTTGTTTGGTCAGTACATCCTAAGAAGTGGGTCAGAGTGCCCTAGTTCTCAATGTGTGGGCGTGCACGCGTCTGTGTCTTGCATTTCAGTGTTATTTTGTCCTGATTGACTTATCTGCAAAAACATTTTCTTGCTCCAGCTCTCCTGCTGTTCAATGGCATGTTATTCTCTTGTTTACCTCTCTCAAGGTGAACAAGAGCTTTTAATTCAACTTTCCTCTGGTGCATTTGCTCACTTGTGGAAGGCCTGGAACAACTGCATTTGGTCAGGTAGCTTATGTTTTGTCTTATTTAATCATGTCAGAGCATATTGAATTTACAAATAGCGGTCACACCGTATGTGTAAGTGAGCTACCCCGATGAGTATGTGCAGCAGGGCTGGGCTGCAGATTACATGATATAATAGTGTTTAGGCATCGCCTCTCCTTTTAAATTCCTTTAACCTTGACTCCCCTTAAATGCAGGGAGAACACATCTGCCAGGCTGGTGTCAGACATTAGTAATACACACCGCTCGGGCAGCATTGTCACTTTTTATTAACGCCCAGAGCTTTGCATGGACACCAGCTGTTGCATCAAGTGGAAAAGCCTTAGCGGTATGAATGACCTTGACTTTAACTGCCGCTCCTTTGGCTCTTCCCCTTTTTAATTCTTTTGTTTGGTCTCATACATTTTAAATGGCTTAAATGGATTACCATTCCTGACAATGAAGGTCAGCTAGGAACTGACTTTTTTTAGATAAAAAAATACCAGCAAGTGTGTTCACGGCTGGGGGGTTGTAATGTGGAGGTCAGTGGATGAAATGAAGGTTGTATTTTAAGATGTAATCCGTGGCATCGGCACTGACATATTCCTATGTCTGCCTTTTGTTAATTCTATGACTCTTATGAAGAGTGACCTACAGTGACCCTGTTCTGTTCCTGGTGTCTTTTAAGTACAAGAGGAGCAAAAGAGAGAGTGAAATGGATGAAGAGTAGGCCAGCCAGAGGAAGATGAAGCTTTCACCCCTTCACATAGCTTTCCCTCCCCTCTCACATGTACATGGCTGACTGTAGGGGTAAAAATCACTTTAGAATGGTGCCTGTTCTGTCATTGGCTGACATTGTCAAGGATAATGGATAATCACCACAGAAACCGTAGAGCAGCTCATTGGTGCTGTGGTGTCCCACAGTGGGGGAGGGGGTTGGAGGTCAGGCTTTTTGGGTGCCACCTCCAATGAGATGACATGTTAACAGATGTGTAAGGTCATTTTCAATGTATACTCCTGGGGAGATAATGTAATAGTAATGCACACATCATACACTCTTGGAGGGAAAAGGAGGAGAGGTGTATGCTTTAGGTGCTCAGTATAGAGGACAGTTTTCCCTATATTAAGGTCATTTGTTTGTTGTCAGAGCTCCGTTACTGAGGAGAATATGTTTTTTCTTTCCCTTGCTATAGCATGACTTGACATCGGTTCTGTCATTACATATCTCTCAAGAGGCTGAAGGCCTCCACTTTGTTTAAAGAGTAATTCATACTTAATGTGAGATAGTTACTGCAGTTGCCCTGCTGTATATAAACTAACACTGTGCATGTCTTAGTGTCTCTGTGCTGCCTTGTCTGCTCTGTATTAAAGTTTCTTTGGACAAAAACATAGACAAGGTCAACTGTAATTCCAAAGGTTTACTGCCAGCAGCAGAGAGATTAACAGAATTTCCCATGTTGAGGCCGTGTTTTTTTTTCCCATTCACATTTTTCCCTCACTAACTGTATCATGGCATATTAGTTACTCTAACAATATATGTTGAAGGTAAACATGTTTACTGTGCTTATCAAACATGGTGTTACAGGGCATTCTATTATAATTGCGTTAAGCTCACTGGCGGGAAAATAGACCTAATCCTGAGCATCTAAGATTAGCATGACAGCAGACGTCAGATGGCCCAGTGTGACCAGGTTGGCTTTTGTTGCTGTCAGATTTAGGTCAACAGCTTAAAGATGGCCTTGAACTGTAATTGACGCGGATGGGTCCATCTCAGTTAAATTATGCTATTCTATACAATACTGCATAGTCTGAAATGTCTTATCAGACTGGACGTTTGGTTTGAAGAGGTCTTTAAATTGCCAACCTTATTGTTTCTAACTGCAATTCAGACATGCTAATCAGCCTAAATCCAGTTTCTAATCCGGGCTCATTTTCAAGGTGGCATTAAAAGTGCCACTTTGTTGCCCTTACTGTCATGACAACCTGTGAACCTTGACCATGGGGATGGATTTTGGCCTGGTTGGAAGCTTGCTGCCGTGTTGTTTTTGGCCCTTGCTTCTGTTCTTTGTGAGGTATTTAGTCTGGCGGTTGCGTGGGTTGCCATGGCCTCTCGTCATAATCAAGGGCTGCTGTCCTGTTGTGTGACCTGCTATGTTGGTCCACTCAGCGGACACCAAAGGTGAGGACGGCATTGGGAAAGGACACGAACAGCAGCTGAGGCGAGGTGGAAACTCTGTATTAATTAACCTTTATGGGATGTGTCCAGGACTGTCAGAGGTGTCCTGTATCCACGGAAACCAAGCTGACAGGGTTCAGAGCAGAGGTCTCCTAGGGCAGCAGTGCTGACACTGTCATGGCAACTAGCACAACGGTCACCCTAGTGTCACTGGTTCTGCCCTCCTGACAGTGGTGTGGTGTGACAGGTGCACCTGATCCTGAAGCCACCATTACTCCTCAATACATACACAAAAAATACACACGCACTTGACAGTTATGTAGAGCTTGTCTGTCAGCTACTTCCTTGCTGTGATTCTCCCCTGTCGTTGTACTGCATTTAAAAACACAGCTCACATCATATCAGTTCAGGTTTTGGTTTAAAAACAATTCGGCCTGTAAAGAGCTAATCTTGGTAAAGTATTAGCAGCTGGCCAGGTATTAATACAAATAATGCATTTAAAAGATTGATTGAGGTACAAGAATAGCTTTCACCTTAGTCTGTATGTATGAGAGTGTGCATATTCCTATTCAGTATCTATGTCTTCATGCACATCTTCATTCTTGTGTCTACGTAGGAATGCTTAAATGCTTATTATTTTGCATGTTGGTGGGTGGCTTCTGCTCTATGCAGACTGAGGGTTTGCTTCGTGTGAGATGCTGCTCAAGTGCATAAGGAGCAGAAGGTGGTAGGGGGGATAATCCACTGAAATGACAAGCTGCATAAGAAATTATTCACAGCTCTCACAAGGCCCTTCACTTTTGAAAGGCATCGCTGTGAGGGGCTTACAGCTCAAGACCTGAATGTTTTCAAGGTAGTGGTCTTGAATTTTCAATTTGGATCCAATCAGGCCTAATCTACATTTATCGTCTGTTCGGTGGCTGTGAAGGGAGAGTGCAGAGAGGAGAAGGAGCTGTGTGCAGTCAATCTGAAATGTTGCTAAGTAACAGAGATGGCAGACAAGGTGGTGAAATGAATGTGATATAGTGCTTTGCAAATCCCTGCTTCTCACACAATTTCTCCTTTTTCTCCTCTTTTTCTCCACCCAACCATCTCTGTTTCCTCCCTTCCTTCTCTTTTCTCTCATTCACTGCCATAGGTCCCCCATGTGAGATCTGCAAAGCTGAAAGGCGCCACTGACAGAACCACATCCAGGCCTTAGGACAGACATCCCAAACATCCACAGCCACGGAATGTGTCAACATCTTTGTGGTGAAATCCTGCCGACTCCTCGCTTGCTACTCACATAAGCCTGGAGCTGGGCCTTCTGGGATCCTACGGTGTTTTACAGGCAGACAACAATGCCTGGGAGGCCCCCCTGCCCCACATTGCCTCCAAATATGGATGCTGTTTTACCACATTGCTAACTCTGCACACTAAAAAGAGGGATCTCCTTCCGGCCAGTGAATCTTTCAGCCCCCGTGCCCTCTTTTTGTTATTTAGGAATTACATGCCACTGTCTACCAGATGACCTAGTGGACATTTGTTTCCCAGTAGCCGGCTGAACTATACGAGAGGATCCTAGTATTGAACATGACTCATGGGGAGGAGCCTGGCCCTGAGACACACAAGGATTCAGCTGTTTTAACTTATCTGGAAGGTTTACTGATGCATCCAGTGGTGGCCGGGCCTGGGGCCACGGCAGGTGGGAGGTCTGAGGCTGCCCGCAGCAATCAGGAGCAAGGAGACAAAGGGGGTGGGCCTTACCAACTGCCCAGCCATGGGCCCACAGCTCCTAAGACTGGAACCAATGGGCCCACACTAGGTTCTTCACAGCACTTGAAGAAGGCCCGCCTACTGCGCTCTGGAGTCTGGAATGATCCAGGGAATCAGCGGATGAGTTCACCCCCAATAGAACTGAATGGCCAAGGGGGAGGCCTACAAAATGGAGCACTAGAGGGATCTCCTCATGCTGGGGAGAGCACCCTGTTGGCTTCACTGCTTCAGTCATTCAGCTCACGGCTTCAGAGTGTGGCAATGTCTCAGCACTCTAATAAGCCACCCAGTGAGTGTTCCTCTCCATCCAAGGCACCACTTGCAGACAAAGACCCACTTCCTGTGTATGGGACAGCTTCAAGCCGCTTGAAGGGCCTAATGAGAAAGAGCAAACTTCAAAATCACAGCAACACACCTTACAGTCGACGGGTACACAATCAGGACAGGCCACCAGAATCACCTCGGTCAGCGCATAGCGCCACACCTCCCTCTGCACCAACAGCTACTGAATCGGTATCCTGTGCGGAGCGTCTAAAGGCAGTGGCCAACATGGTGAAAATCCGTTCCAGTCCAGCACCTTCACCCAAGCCCAGTGTAGCCTGCAGTCAACTGGCACTGCTTCTGTCCAGTGAAGCCCATCTTCAGCAGTATTCCAGAGAGCATGCACTCAAAGCCCAGCTCTCAGGAAGATCTGCCAGCGAGAGACTAGCTGCCATGGCAAACCAGCAGCATGGCCAGGACATAAGACCACCTAGTGTGGGAGGGAGTCTGCCTGGAGCTGCAGACACCTTAAGCTCCTTAACAACCCAAAACGGAATGACAACCACAAATACAACAACAATATCCTCTCGAACAGCCCTGTCAAGTCCACAGAGCCCCTCTTTGCAACGTGGCCATAGCCAAAGCTCCCCAGCCACTCCCCCAACTCCTCCAAGCCACACTCACAGCCAACAACCTAAGGAGAAGCGAGGCTTTGACTCACGTCCAACCCGTCCCCCACAGACATGCAGCAGCTTGCTCCTACTGCTACTCAACAACCACAACAACCAGAAGCAGCTGACCAAGAATGGGCACCTGGAGGATAGTTGTGGCATTCTGCCACCAAGCGGCTCCTCTTCAGTCACATCGGACAGCGAGTGCTCCACCCAGGAGAGGAGCCTGACCAAGGATAGCAGTGATGCGGAGAGTTCCTATTCGAGTTGCTCTCCTATTGACCTCTCAATGAGAAGCCGGGCCAATACACAACGCACAGGGCCGAAAGCTACCACCCCCTCTTCCTCCTTCTCCTCCTCCTCGTCCACCTCTACCCTCTCTTCTTCCACAACGTTGTTTTCTTCCACCCCTGTTACATTCTCTCCTCAATCTTCAGCTCAACCCTCCGCCTCAAACCTTTCACCACCCTTGACTGTTGCTTCCTCTGTCTCCAATGCTATTTTCTCATCTTCCACCTCCTCTATCTCTACCTCCTCCCTGGACAAATTAACAGAATCTTTAATAAACAAGTGGAAGCCAGAGGCATTGGGATCAAAGTTGTCCATGAACAAGGAGTCTGAAATGAGCCCAGACCTAAAATCCCACCCTAAGGTCACACTAATGCAGCTTCTTCTTGAACGCAGAAATAATGAGATGGTTAATAAAGGTGCAGTTAACCAGGATTCGCCACTTGATATAACTATGGCCACCATGTCTCAAAGCCCACCAAAGGGACTGGTGCCCTGGGATGACACCAGGACAAAAAGCCCCACAGATAAGCCCGTAGCCCCAGCCCCACCCCACTACTCAGTTAATCGTGACCACAGTGGTGCACTGTCCCCATACTCCTACCCCTCTCCCCATGTTCAATCCAGCCCATTGGACTTGTGTAAATCTAAAACCTTCCCTGCTGAGAAGGCCTCTGAGCCTGCCTTCAGTGCCAGTAAACTGTTGCAGAATTTGGCTCAGTGTGGCACAGCTTCATCCTCCCCACCCATCCCCTCCAGCAAAGGACTGGCCCAGGAACCTGATGCCAACAGGCCCCTTGCTCTTTTGGAAAGGCTCAATGCTCCAATCCACAGGACCACCACCACTCCACTCTCCGACAGACCCTCCGGCAGTGGCACTCCTTTCAGTCGTAAGGAAGCTTCTCCTCCTTCTCAAATTGAGAACCTTCTTGAGAGACGCACCGTACTGCAGCTCCTTCTAGGAACAGGCTCGGCTAGCGCTACAGTCAGCCGCAAAGATAGGCCCAGTGGGAGGAGGAGTGTGGAAGTGGCAGGGGTATGCTATGAGAAGAGTCCTGGTACCTCCATCATGTCTGACACTTCAAATGGGCCTCCTTTGGACATAAAGGTCAAAACGGAGATCACAGAGGGAATGGGACCGTCATCTGCCATGTCTGAGGACTTAAGTGGCAGGAAGAGACCTAGTGGCTATGAAAAGAATAGCCCCCTCTCAGATTCTCAGCAGGACTTTAAAACAGAACCACGGCCTGCAGAGGTCATAGCAAAATATGGCCTCCTTAGCCAGCTGCTGAAACAACAGACTGCTACCTACTACACCAGTGCTGCAATGCAGACTGAGTCTCAGCCCAGACAGGTTAAAGAGGAACAGAGGGAGTATCCAAGCCCCAGTCCTAAAAAGAGACGCCTCTGCCCTGATCACACTGATAGTTTGAGCAATACCAGCTGTTCAAGAGCAGTGGACAGTAATGACACAAACATTTTTGCCTCTTCTGCTGTTCAGGAAGAGCCTGACTACCAGAGGAGTCTGAAGGAAGAGGTGGCTCCACCCAGGAGCCCACCAAGTGAAACCCCTGCCAGAGAGAGTCGGGGCTTCAATGTGCTCAAACAGCTGCTGCTCTCTGACAACTGCCTGAAGGAGCTGTCCCAGCAGCCCCGGGGGGCAGCCAGTCCTACTGTCCTGCAGGCCAATGGCAAGGCCAATGGCAGCATTCTCAGTCAGCCTGCCCATAATCACAACTTCCTTCACCTACCTGGGTGGCACCCCCATGGCTCCCTTAACTCAGGGCTTCAGAGTAATCTCAGACCACTGCCCACCCCGCCTGCAGGCGACAGCCCTATCCGCAACCCTTGGAGCCGCCACCCAGCTCCATGGCCTGTCAGTCAAAAACGGGACCCCCCTACTCTTGTCAAACAGGAGCCTGAGAGCCCTGTGCGATGGGGTAGTCAGGAAAATGAGGAGGAAGAGGAGGAGGAGGAGGGCTGTGACTCAAACCTGGACTCTCCTCGGCTCTCACGTTCCAACCCCATCCTGTATTACATGTTGCAGAAGGGCAGTATTCAGCTGAGGAAAGAGGTGAGGGATCAGGCAGTAGGGACCCAGTCTGTGGTCAAAGTTAAAGAAGAGCCAATCAGTGACATGCATGCCTATGAACACAGTCTGAGCTCCACCCCGCAATCACCAACCCACAACGACAAGCACAGCCACGAGAGCCAGGGGCTGAGCCGATTTTCTGAGTAGAAGTTATATCATCAACAGAAAAATAACAAGTGGAAATCAAAACCATTGACTCTGTTTTTTCTTTTTTTAAATGACTTGCCAAATTTGTTTGATGAGACAAATAACAAAGAATGCAAAGCTGAAAACAGGCCTGTCTTAGCAAAAATGTCTAATTGATACAACCAAAACTACATTACTGTCTCAAATTTAACCTTTACCATCAGTGATTATCATGCACTACATATTTTATTTTGTCAGATATGAAGTCCTTTACAAATTGGCCTTGTTTTATACTGAATTGCACACATATCACTATCCATGACTTCTTTGCTGCCTGCCCTAAAACATTTAGAGAGAACATTTCAAGTGACATTTATAATTAATGAGTCCAAAATTGTTCATGCTCAGTTCAGTGGACATTTATTTATTTTCTCCATCAGAACACTTTCAGAGAGACAGAGTCCCATCAATTTTAGATAAGAATCCAAATAAAGTCATTCTCGAACAGTCACAGCAGTCTATTACAACAATGTACATGAGACATTCATCCAAAGGACGTTGAAAACAATATTAACACTGCAGTTGCTTCGGTGAAGGTCTTACCATGAGGAATGCTTTGTCTTGCTTTTTATAAAGATTCATGGTGTGGTATGATTGCCAATGAAGTGAGTATATATCAGCAGAAGTTTTAATGGTCACAACTCATTGTATTTTACTTTGATTTGAATTGAACTTCTAAGGCTAATATTCGACAGTGCAAATTCAGGGTAATGATGTTTGTGCAGTTTTCAGCAGGTGGGTCAACAGAGCGTGTGTGGTACTTACAGTTGAGCAACTGTGTGTAAACAGGTTTCTAGAGCAACAGTTAAAAGGCTGCAGTGTCTGAGAAACTTATCTTACCATCCTGGGTAAACCCACACCACTGTTTTTTTTCATGCACACAAAAACTTTGAGTGTGAAGCACATGGCCTTTTCTTTTCATTTCATAGAAAGGAGCACCCAGAGTTTGCACTATTGAACCTGAGTTTCTCCGTGTGCTTTTCAGCATAATTTGATGGCATGTAATAAAAAATGTCAGTGTTGTTATCTGTTGAGAATTTGACAGTTTGTGATTTCTTTTTTTTCCATCATTTTTTAACTGTTGTGGTTTTTGGACATCTTTTCTTTTTGTGGCTCTCTCTGTCTTTTAAATCATAAAATGTCAAAAGAAATGCATGATAATAAAGAGAAGACCACAGGTACATCTTTGTTTCCAAAGCAGCTGGATGTGTGTACCTGGCCAACAATCGCCAAGACATGTTGGTGTCTTGAGGGATATCTGGTATCTAGCTCCTTACTTTGATTGAACTGTATTCTTTTCAGTTACTTTCACACACTGCTTTATCCATTTAGTCTTGTGATCTTTTTAATACATATACCTATGAAGTATGTCTCTTCGATTAATACATTTTCACAACGGTTAAATATATTTGTGTAAATAGTACTTTCAGTATGAAAGATGACTATTTTGTAATGTTTAAGAAAAGATATGACCCTAGTTTTTAATGCCCTGACATGTAAATATGAATTATATGCGTACAAGTGTACATACAAAGGCAGAGGATGCTATGCCCATCTTTTTTTGGTTGGTTTGTTCTTTGCATGTGTCTCTATGTGGTAAATGATAATCTATCCTGCGCTGTGTTGTGTAATAATGTCTGACTCTCCTCACTGCTGCCTGTTGCATGCAGACGCATGGGAACTACCTGTGTATCCCTACTGGTGATGGGGGAAAATGTCAAGTCTTAAAATAGGTCTTTTTTTATCACACAGAGAGGTTCGTTTAGAATATGATCAGTCTCTAAATAACCACAGGCTGTTGAGCAAGTTGATAAAATGTGTGAAAAATAAACGTGCATTGAATATTTTTGTGATTTTCTTTTCTGTTACTGGTTAACAAAGCTCTGTGAAAGAGCTTTAGTGGCGGATTGACGTACAATCATGGATCTGCATTGTGCATCTAAGAAATACATTTGTAGCAACAAATATTAAAAAAAAGATGTTTCATTTTTTCATGTGAAGACCTGAAACATTATTTCATTTTTTATGTTTTCATTTTTGGTGTTCATTTGCACTGATATCTCAAAAATAAAGTACTAAAATGCATGACCTAGTATGAATGTGTTCCTCTTTTTCTAGTTTGCCATTCAGAATATTTGTTAGACTATGTTATCTAAGGAAAACGTTTAGGTACAACCATAAACCATAAAATACGTTTGTATTTGTCAAGATTCTTTTCAACAATACATGTGTTGAAATATTTACTCTTGTTCAAGGTTCAAGTGTAGCCCAGTTTCCATGTGAGTGGCAGGTTTTAGAGAACATATTACAGTAAACTTAGTCAGCCGATAGGGAAGTTATCACACACATCCCAATATCAGACTTAAGCCTCACAATATAGAATTGTATTATTAACAAAGGACATCAAAGACTAATTCACTTTTGTGTAATCAAAGACTGTGGTCCATTAGAGTGACAGGATGTCCTGTATTTGGCCCAAAACTTCTGCTTCTGACTTGGCTGCTGTTCACTGCAGTGCTGAATTAACAAAGGCAGGAAAGACACTGAGAGGAGGGAGGACACATAGAGGTCACCAGATGTACGCTGAAGGCCCAAGGATGTGCCTTACAAAATGGAACACATATCTTCTATTTAGAGCCCGAAATAGATCTCATTGTACAGTCAATACCAAACCTGAGTTCTTGTGTTCACTCTAGAAAGCTGTCCACTTTGTGATAAATTTCTCGACTTGAGAAAAACAGCCTGTAGCGTGAGACCTCTGAAGGTGAAGATGAGTTCAAGCTAAACTTCCCTGGCACTGGGTTTGAATATGAAGTCCAGTGAGTGAACAGACAGCTTTTTGTCTGCAGTGCGCTTTTGAAATCGGCAGCGCAGTTCCTCAGCCCTGACTTCCCTTTTTATTTAATCCTCCCCATGACTGACTGCACTCTCTTTCAACTCCCTGTAACCTTTCCCCTCTGTGAACTTCTCCATTTCGAGATTCTTATCAAGGCTGAACCGCCAGTAACCTCTTGATTTCCTCTGACTGTTGAAGCAGCGGCAAACATAAAGGCGGGAGCTGCAAGTTTAATCCGAGGTCAAGGTGTAAAACTTGACAATCGGCTGTTTGTCTGTGGCTTCTCTCTTTAATTTCCTGACCTCAGCATGAGGCCAAAAGGATGTGAGCGGCGCACACCAGGCCACCAATGACTCAAGGACCCGGAAGTCCCACAACAGACATCTCATAGTTATGAGGCCCAAAAGCGATTTCCTGGAGTTACAGATGCTTATTCTCTGACAAACAACTTAATGACGGCACTTAACATGCTCGGTCATGGGTGTATCAGCATGGGAACGCATTCGACTGTTTAAAACACCAGCTTCTCTCGCACTCCGATTTTAGTGTTAATGAGTGACTTTCTTGTGAGGTGCTTTGTTTACTCACATGGAGACCACACTGAGCTAACACTTGTCACTAGTTGTCATGGTGATTGGTGTGATAAACATGCTCACAGATGTTCGATCACCCTCTCCTCATACAAGTGTTTGAACTTCGAGCACATGGTATGACCTCATATGTTACGTGAACACACAAACACACACACACACAATGCAATTAGCATTTTATGGTCCACGTGACCCCATTTGGAGTGTCGTAAATAATGTGTGAATAAAATGCTGAAAAAAACAGATTCTCTGCCTAAAAGACACCAGTAAAAATCAGGCAAAGTAGTTTGCCTGGGGTTAATGCTGCTGCTGTGTCTGGATGAGTGTAAAATATATGAGAGTGGCGCCTCAAGTCAGACAACAAAAAAAAGAGGTTAAAGTAAACACCTGGGGAAACTCCTGCGCCGAGAAAGGAGGTCAAACCGGTTTATTTTCTCAACCTTATACCATTTCCCCAGTGGCCCTTCGCTTTTGAAGATGTACCTCTTTGTGAAGTCTGTTCCTTAACCTCAGGGGTCATGACCTCTTCCACCCCCCCCTCACCATGACCTGGCTGATCCTGTTTCCCGGGACAGGATCAACTGTTGGCCTGCAGCTGTGGCACCCCGCCTCCCTCCCTCCTCACACACACACACACACACACACACACACACACACACACAAACCAACAACACCATCAGCACCTTCCTCCACCCTCCCCTCCCCGGCATTACACTCAGACCATTCTTCTAACGTTTCATAAATATGACAAGTGGCAGCATGGCTTGAGTCCTCTTTTTTTCTCTCACGCCTGACAGCCTCTCAACCCGTGCTGCTTCCTGTGGCCTCCTAGTCTACATACATAAAGCGGTAATTAGTCATGAATAAGCAATAAGCTTGATGTGGAGCACAAGAGTGGAAATAACAAGTGAAAAGACAACTTTCTTTAAAAGTGAACTGGTTGTAATGCATAAGATGAAAGTGCAAGAATGGACTTATATTTTATTATAGTTGCTAAAGTCAACGATGGCTGTTTTGTAAAGCTCTCCCACTGATAGCCCTGTGCAAGCATGTAAACAGTCCCGATGTAATATTCATGACGAGTGAGAGTCCCTGCAGTCCACAGAGCAGCCTGTCAGCTTGGGGATCTTGGCTGACATTGAAAGAACATGGATGATACTTGCCATGTCCGACAAGCACAAGAGTAAATGTTTTACAAACTGGCTAGGGAGAACGAGCAATGTCAATCTCCGCTCTGCCAGTGTCTTCTACCTCTGCAGATCTCCTCTCACACGCTGCTGCTCATACACTCCGTCTGGAAGAGAGAAGCAAATCCCCTCTGTGGTCATTATTTTCAGAGGTGATTCATTTCACTCTTGACTCCGACCTTAACTCGTTCTCAGTTTGAACTTAGAGAGAGCAAACAATCAACTGTCATCTCGTTAATTTCGAACTCTTTCATGTGAAAAGTCTCATCCTCAGGAAATGTATAGGCCACTCGTTTGCTGGAGGTTTGATCAGAAGCCACACCGTGGTTGATCTACAGGGTCGTGAACTTTTTAAGTCAATATTTGTCAAAATCCCCAATTGAATGAGAAAGGGCAGCTCAGTGTCAGCCGGTCTGGCAAAGACGAGCTCAGGATGTGAACCCTGTGCTCCGGGGGTTAAGGGCCATTTAAGATGAAGCATGCCAAATTTAACTGTGAGCTTTTGCTCTGATGTTCCGCTCAGTGTGAAGTCTCTCGGGGAAAAGAATAATGATAATAATCCGAAAAATGCATTTGGCATTCAGAAGGTATTTACATACATTTCAAAAACAAGAGCACTTGAAAGTTTGACAGTATTTAGAGGAGGATGAAGAAAAGACTGTTGTTCAACAATTATTGGATGTACTGCCATTAATGGCAAGTGTAGCTACCATAGACTGTAAATAAAGATGGATGACATCACAGCTCCTCAAAAGTCAAGCCAAAGCATCACAATCGCCACCTGGTGGCTGGCTGCTGTACAGGTCATACATCCTCCTCCATGTTAACAGATGGGACATGGACCAAACGTAAATGTCAATGTACACGTCAAATGTTTTTTTTCTCAAAGATGTTCTCTGTCATTTTGTGTACCCTGGATCATATCACACTGACCTTTGTTCATTTTCACATTAAGTTTGGTTTTAATGAGTTGTTTGATGCAATAAAAACATGATTAAACGTCAATCCTGATGTTTCATCCATCCGCAGATCGCTACTGTCAACCATGGCTCCAATTACGCAAGATGGCAGCATTCCTATTGGGGATATTTCTGCTTCATATCTGGATAGTGGAACGAAGTGGATTATAAACTTCTATGGTTGTTACGTTTATAGTTGTAATGGTTGTAAGCTACGATAATAAACCTGTTAAACATTAGACCTGCACCAGTATGTTAGCTCTGTGATGTTGTGAGCATGTTGCAATATGTTTGTTGGCCTTTAGTTTAAAGCACCACGGAGCCTCACAGAGCGACTGGCATGGCTGTATACTGAGAAGGATGTGTAATTTCTAATCCATTTTACTGAACATAGGAGCTACACTTTGAGAGATTATTGATTATATCTTGAACATGCATCCAGACTCATATAATATACCATATGTAGTGGAGACTTAGAAGGAATTTATTAAAGGGAATATTTGGGGAAAATGAAACCTATCACTATTGTGACATGTAAGATTCCAGTGAATAATTTCTAATAAGAAACATTGCTTCATGTCTTCACTCCGAGACTATTCAATATCCGTCCAAATGTTAAATATGGTAACAATCTTTCCGTCTGTTCCGTAGTTATGGAGTCGTATAACAGCCAGAAGGAACATTTTGATGCCACTTTGACCTTTTGGTCATCACCAAATGTCATCACCTCATCATTGTATCCTATTAGGGTTTAAGTTCTTGCATGATGGCCAAAAACAGGTTTTGTGAGGTCACAGTGAACTTGGCCTTCGGCCTTTATGTGGATGTTTGTGCCAAAGAAAGATTTCCCGTATATATATCGTGCTCATGGGAAGGGGACAGATGTACGGACAACCCGGAAACGTTAAGCCTCTCGCAGGCATAAAATATCATAATAAATACTAAAGGCAGGTTATTGCTGATGAATGGGGGCTGACAAGTGGAGGTGGTGGATGTCTACCATTATAAAAAATTAAAAGCGAGAAAATGGCTGAAACGGTCACAAAGAAAGATCTTGTCAGGATGCCCTACATCCAGCCATGACAGGGTTTAACTACTCCATTCTTTACTCTGTCATAAAATCAATGCTCATATTGCACTCTGACAAAAAAAACAGCAAAGGGAAAGGACACAATCAGTGTTGTTTATAATTAAGTGAACTGTGTTTTATTGCTACCATGAATCTTTCCAACAAAATACATTGATGTGTGTTCTCTGACTGACTGTGTTTCTGGCTGTGCTTTTATTCCGCTCAGGTAAGATGGATTCAGATTGTCTCCGTGAGCATCTATGACAGACGTTTGTATTTGATATTAAATGTGGGGATCAGCAACTAAAATCTCTGCGTGACACAGTAATTTCCCCCGGGCCGCAAGACACACCGAGGCTTATCTTGTGTTATATGAAGACCAGGACTTCATAGATGGTCCCGTGCTTTCGTATGAGGAAAAAATGCTCTCAGATGACACATCATTATTCATGGCTTAATGTTTTATGACAGATAAATATCCTGTTGGGAGATTTTAATTCAGCAGTGTTGAAAATAACTTCACTGGAGACTGGCGTTTGGCTGTTATATTGATGGACTGGCCACTACCTCCAGGAAGGCAAATTCTGAATTTGCAACGGTGAGACGTCATGTGTGACCTCATTACTTTTCTGATGTGCACGCTAACCTCACATTAGAGACTGTGTCAAACTATATGTAATATGAAGTTGTACACCTTGTGCCGTAAAATAAAAGGTGCACGATAATGAGTTTCAGTATGTGGAGAAACTGGACGCTGCCTGCTTCAAGAAGAGATCCTCACACTTACATAGGGATTGTGCCAACTCATTTAGACTTAAAGCCATTATGTGATGCACTACACTCATAAAAAAGGATCTCAACTCCATTTCATACAGTATAGTGACCAGCACAATGGTCTGTTACAGAGTGTGGATAATATTGAAGGATATGTCGTCTGCCAGAACCAGAGAGATGTAATTGCTGCAATCCCTTAGTTAATAATAAAAAGAATGCTTTACTCATAATAACTCCGCAGTGTCCATCTGCAGCCTTGGAGCCCGGCCGGTCCCTGAAACCCCTCGGTAACAATACGGACTGTGAGGCATGGGCACAGACAGACTCAAGGGGGCAGCACAGAGAGGACGACCATGGATGCATTTCAACATTTTGTTTCCAAAACATTGTTGCAATATAACGTGTATACAGAGAGTCTGCATGGAGCCATCTCAACCTGGTGTGTTTGCAACGGGACTTTTAGCGTCAGACTGGGAGCCATGGTTTGTGACGATGGCTAAAAAATTAGAATCCTGGGGGAAATGTCTGCGCCCTTACTTCTCACACGTGGGAAGTGTGGTATGGTTTGTTCACATTTATGCAGGATACTCAGGATCTATACATTTCGATTACATTCTCAACCTTTTTTAACCCATTCCTTTCTATTCTGCAAAGCATGCACTGAGTGAACCAAACCAGAACTAACATTAAACCATTAATGATAGACAATACTTCTTCTGTTCCTATGACACAGTAAGTAAAACAGTGTGCTAATACATTCAGTGTGCAGGCTAAAGGTTAAAGATACGGTAGGAGGACAGGACAAGTAAATATTCTGCTTATCTATATCATCAAGGAAACCAAAATCTACTCATGCGCCGCAGATGAATTTGAAATTCAAATTGGAATCTCAATATGCAGTATGTGGCCTAAAAGGTCCCCCAGTACAGAAACATCCACGATCTATGAGGTTTATCAGTTAAATCTATATATCAGGATACTGATGGTGCCATTTTAAGCCTTTGATAAATTGTAAATGGTCTGTATTAATATATCACCGCTCAAAGCACTTCACAGTACAGTTTTACCATTCACCCAAACATCACACAAGTGCATCTATGTGCAGCACTTTCTCTATCACACATCGCTCACACACTGGCGCAGCCATCAGAACCATTGGGGGTATTTTGGGGTTCAGTATCTTGCCCAAGGACACTTCAGCACCTCAAATGGAGGAGACTGGAATCGAACTATCTACCCGCTGGATAGTGAACCACCCTAACCCACCCTTCTTCGGAACAGCACTCCTGTGACCAAATATACTGTATTTTTTACGAATTTCACTTGCATTGATTTTATAAATCTTTATCAACGTGCAGCTGTGACGTATAGTGGACTTTATGTGTGGTGGATTACTGAATCAGACAGAGAGCAGGGGGGATTTTAAATATCCTGGTGTGAGTGAAGCTATTATCATACAGCCCTCAGGCTCACTTTCAGGATACGTTTTGATCTTCAACAAACAAGCCTGAGCTCTTTATATTGGCTATCAGCTTGTCAGCCAAGGATCTATTCCGACTGCAGCAGCTACTGTTTGACTTTGCCAATTGATTCATCAACTTATTTTCTGATTAGTTTCCTGGCAGCTTCTGAGATTCTCTGACAGATAGCTCTACCTCCTGCCTTGAGGTCAAACTGTGTGTGAGATGTGTCTGCTCAGGAGATGTTTTACTGTCAGTCATGATTTCATTGTGCCTCATACAGAAGTATAGAATATTGATTACGGTGCAGTGATGAACATTGGAAATAGGCTTTTTGACTTATAATGTCACTTGTTTACCAAATTGAGTCATTTTCATGAGTAATTTCATTTTCCACAGTCCTGCTGTGACTGTGTGTCATTATGCAAGCTGGAGAGGATAGAAGGATGTTGCCCTCTGCTGGTCAAAAGCTGAATATCAGTGCCACACTAAGAAGCTTATATTTGTACTGAATGAATCATTAAGGCCATGCCAAAATAATATATTGATATGTCCAATACATATATGTGTATATATGTAAATATCCAACCAGAATCAAAGTTAATAACTCTTATAATAAACCTGAAAAATGTATGCTGATGACACCATCTTTCTTACACTCCTGTTGTTTTTCGCAAAATCCTTCCACATAACACCACAAAGTTCTGACTGCTCCCATTAATATTTATATGCACTACTTAGATGACACAGTTCATGTTAACAAAGCACGCTGACTGCTTCACTTATAACTATTACAACAATGCTATTCCTGAACATCTAAAGGATGACCCAGTTCTGTGTGAGAGGACTGTTCTCTCCCATCTTGCACTGAATTAATAACAGCTGACAGATCTGAATGCCCAGTGTTTGGATGTTGGTGTTATTTTATCTGTCTGAATAATTAGGCCGGGAAATTGGACGTCTGAATTTGTCTTTTTTACACACTCGCACTGCAGGAATGTCCAGAAATCAACACTTTAAATAACCTGAGAATTGACAGAGGATTACTGACTGATGAAGGTAACAAAAATATCATCGTATTCCAAATTATTCAGGGAACTGTTCCAACACAACATTTTGAAATTAACTCACCACAATGACAAGGAAATAAGGACTGAATAATAGACACACAAATTACTTGTAAAATGAAGAGTGATCTACAGAGGATCTGCACCTGGAGCAATTAGATAAATACTGTGGAGTAAAATGTTCTTTTACTAAAAACGTGTTTTTCCTAAAATGTTGGAAATACTCAAAGGACAAGGATCCTCTCAAAATTAGACTTTAGTACAATACTTGAGAAAATGTACATCCACCTAAAAGATCAGCTGTGGTGTTGTCGTAGCTTTGGAAATGATCTGCATCTGAATCTGTACACAATGAAATCAAATGGTATTCAAATAGCAAGTCTGTTTAGTACAATGGTGAAGTTCTACAAGTTTGTGATCTTGTTATTTTGCCTCTCGGAGGCCAAAGAGTAGCTCCTGAATTAAAAAAGGAGCTGAAAAAAAAGAGCAGAAGACAGCAGGTGTGTATTTCCCTGTAGATGAAGAGCAAATACTACGGTTGTAGAAGCCTTCAACTAACTACAGTAAGATTATATTGTGAGAACAATTAATTAAAGAGAATAGCCAGAGGGAAAATTAAATAATCTATAAGGTCAATAACCAAGCACTGAAGTGGTTCACTGGTGGAATTTGAGGAAATCAAACACAGATCATGCATTTATTCATTAAAGATCTACCAAATGTTCAGAAGATAACACACTGGAACTTCTTTATATACAACATCAGCTCATTTTGCTTCAACTCCTCATTCATATAAACAATATGCATATTTTTACACTGTTTATCATGTTATATAAAATTAAATAAAGCACTTCTTTCAGTATGACCTGACAGTGACTGACATTTTTTAATTTGAAATCAAAAATATCCAATCATTATAGCCTACACATTTTCAATACAAAATGAAGCAATTATTTCACAAATACACCCCCATTTACTGCTGTCGTCATAATATCATAATAACTAAATTGGCCAAATCTCTTTGCATTTTGGTTTATATGTTAAGTTATTATCATCACACAAAGCAGCTAAAGTAAGTATATTGTTTTCATTCTTTATATATGAATGGTTGTTTGTCTTTGTGTGTTGGCCCTGTGATCAACTGGTTACGTCTCCAGGGTAGACCCCACCTCTTGCCCAATGTCAATTGATGGCTCGATCTCTCTCCACGACCCTCAAAGGTTAAATGGTATAGATAATGAATGACTGGATGGATGGATGGACGGATGGATAGTTATCATTTCATTGGATGAAATGATAACTATCTAACTGAACTAACTGACGGATGTGTTAAATTCTTGATGCTGCTTCCTCTGTGTTAAAAACAATGTCTATAACAACCAGTTTGTAAGAATTCCCAGGAAACTGAATTACCACCAAGAAAACCCCAGGTATGATCAAGGATTTGATCCATAGAAATAAAAAAACAAATAAAAGACAATACCTGCTGAGTCTGCACAACTTCTTAAACCAATGCTAATGAATGGGAAATACAATACAAGCACACACATACAAATACATATACAACTGAAATGGTACAATTGGTATTCAAACTTATTTAATTTGCAACATATTTGGAATCAATAAAAACATTAAATAACACAGCTTTTGTATTAAAAGTTACACCACACACCCACAATAGAAATATTATTCCTAACTCAAAGTCTCATTTTAGTGTTGCATTATCAATGTATTATTAGTTTTACTAGTCTGCGCCTCTCTCATAATTGTCACGTTATAATAATGTCATCATTTAGTCAATAAATAAAATTAAACTCACAATAGAAATATTATCCTCATCAGGTCTCGCAATCTCATTTTACAGTGGCATTATCAATACATTACTATTTTGATGGGATACCTACGGTTGTTGAGTTACAATCAATCAAATTTTATCAATCAAATTGTATTTGTATAACCCTTATTCACAAATCACAATTTGTCTCATAGGGCTTTAACAAGGTGTGACATCCTCTGCCCTTAACCCTCCACAAGAGTAAGGAAAAAATACTAAAACAAAACCCTTTAATAGGGTAAAAAGACGAGGAAACCTCAGAGAGAGCCACATGTGAGGGATCCCTCTCCCAGGACGGACAGAAGTGCAATAGATGCCACGTGTAATGGAGATCATCAGAAAGATAAAGGTATTTGCAGCATTGATTAGAATAAACACTTTGTAGCATAATGGAAGGTCAATGAATTGATGGATTGTTGTCAGTAATGGTCGAGTATCTGAGGAGAAATATTATATATCAAGCAGTCTTGTAATCATAGTCCATGGTCAGCAGCCACCACCATCAGGATCAACAATGAATCCATCATTTAGTTCATCAATAAAACTCACCTGTGCTCAGAAGTTGAAATGTTTGATAGTTGAACATTTTAACAAGGTAGCACATAAATGAATATTTAAAGCTGCATGCAGCACCTGTAGCAGCTCTCTAGTTTGAGTTCTATATAAAATTATCTGCAAACACGTTTGCCTTTCCATTTTGAAAATGTTGAGAGGGGCTTGATTTACTGAGTGTATTAGTAATAATGTACTTATATGAGTTCATGGTATTCAGATCAAACAACACATGTTCACTACATAGAGTAAATCTATTTAATTATTTCCTCACCCATTTTTTATTGCTTTATCTACAACATTGCAGATATGTGCTCGGTACAGATATTAACCAGCTAAATTGACTTACCTCGTAAAATAGACACATAGATAAATAAACATCTATTCGAAAAAATAAAACAATACATACATTATGTCAAAAATAATTTATAGCATAGATAGAAAGAATAGAAAAGAAAAGACAGAGATGGGGGCAGTGCATTATAATTATTATCAACACCATCAGAATTGTTATTATTATTATTAGTAGTAGAGGTAGTAGTAGTAATAATATTACTAGTGGTAGTATTAGTATTATTAGTATTAGTATTATCCTTGATTTTTGCAAAAAGTCTCATCCATGACGTAAATGCAGTTGAGACAGACATGAGCAATCGAGTCCTGATCCGAGCCTGGGAAGAGCAATGTTTTCATGCCTGCAGACGAGCTGCGGTACTCAGTCCGTCATGGCGCCCGTGATGTCGCTGATGAAGGAGGGGACCTCATAGCTTCGTGTTGTATATCGCGCCAGTGCACATTATCCCGTGCGTTTAGCTACTCTGGGTTGAAATACTTTAAATTCCCCTGTGAACCGGCCATGACCGTGGAGCAGAATGTCCTCCAGCAGCATTCTCAGAAGGTAATCTCACACAGGCTAACTTGGCGGCTAGCTAACTTTAGCCCAACTGCATCTGTACATAGTTCCTGGGCTCACGGGGTCTGCAAAGACAGATACAAAGCCCCCGTGGTCAGTTCGGTTCCCTTTGACTTGTTGTCTCGGGATTACGGGACAAACATTGACCGCGGCGAGGAACCGTTTGTTAACAGCAAGTGAATTTGATGCAGCTAGGCCCAACGCTTCTCCAGCGCAGACCGTTCTCCTATGTTATGCTAGCTGTTAGCCAACCGTAGCTAACGGTGCCACGCAAAGTCTGGTTAAACGGTCGCGTTGTTCGACTAACTTGCTAAATCATAGGTCGGCGTGAACTGTCACGTAACCTCCTGCTAGCGTTAGCATGCTGAGCTAACGGTGTCGTCAACCGAAATACAGGCCAAGTGGCAGTGACCGATTTAACGTTAACGTCGTCAGCTTCTTAACTCGAGTCTTTTATTTACTGAAGACATGTTGGCGTGTCAGCTGCCACCGGCGGTGACGTGCGGTTCGAAGCAGCGCGTGTGTTTGTGTGTCCCAATGTTTCCCCGGTTACTCATCACATTCTGTATCTGATATCTTTGTTTACAAAGTGTGGCCAGCGGCGGAGGCACCGCGTCCCGAGGCTGGGTGGGGATTGGGTGGCCTCATAGCAAGCCAAGTGTGTGACGGTTCAGCAAAACATAACGATCAAGCTTACATTTGATCATAAGTCGGTTTACAAAGCACATCAAATGTCGATTCCGTGTCCGAGGCTCCTGTTTCTGAGATTTACTGAGCGACCACCAAGCTCAGCATTGCGCTGCTTTGGTCAGTTATGTAACCACTTGAGTGATGTTGCTAAAACGTGGATGAGATGTTTGCTCTGCCAGTCCTCGTGGAAATAAATTATATTTTTTGCAGATTGTGTAATCACAGCCATGCTTAACTAAACTGGATTCAATTCAGTACCTTGGCTCTGCAGCCCAGGTTTACTGTGTTCAATCTTAATCCAACATATCTCACTTAACAACAAATTATCATTCAGAAGATGATTATATGGTCCGATGGCAGTTTGAAGTCTGGAGCCAAAATAAACGTGTCATTAATGCCTCAAACTCATAAGTAGCAGTGTAACACTAACCCCATTATTCTGTGTGGCCTTTTCAAAATGAAACCTTGATTAACAACAGTGGCAGTAAATTAGAGCTGTAATAGTCTACAAAATGTTTGAGCAATTCAAGTTTAGACACAACTTAACGTTTGTAAATATTTTATTAGGTGATACAATTATTATTTCCATTAAATACCAGGGGATATAGTGATCAGTTGTCTTACCCATCTGTCTGTTATCTTTCAGTTTCTGGAGCAGAACTCAAAAAACATTAGGAATGTTGTCCTGAAACTTCTCAATTATGTTAATCGGCGAGAGAAGTGGTGCTTTTAGATATTTTGCGGTGATGGTGGAACTGGTCATCATATTATTCAGCCTGCAGAGCTGCTCAGGTCGGATTTCTTTTGACAATGCATCATTGTGTTGTGCTCCATCTTTAGAGTGCCTCACCAGTGCAGGGTGTGGTGCAGGGCTTCATGTAATGGCCTGTAGACGGTGGAATGAGGTTATGTTGAGGAATCCTAATCCCGCATTGTTTTTGTTTGCAGCCCTTTTGCATGCACAAACGGAAAAATCTGTGAGAACCGATGAGAAGATTCACGGGGTTGCTCCTGTCTGTAAACTGCTGTACAGCCTCAAAGTTGTTCCCTGTGCCATGCAGAGAATCCTCTGGTGGTGTTATTCACAAGTTGTCACTTAATGGCTGATGACCAGTGTGACAAACAGCCGTGCCAGACATGTCTCATGGAGAAGTGTGTGTGTGTGTGTGTGTTTGTTTGACCGCTCTTGTGGTTGACTTGGCCCGGATCTGTCACAGGTGTAACTTGTCCCACACTGAACTGACCCTGCCATCCCCCTTGCCAGCAAACCTACATCCATCAGTTTCTGACCAAAAACCACTGTCATCTTTAAGTTTACCTGTCTCCAGTGGTTGAAACGTGGCAAGTGCATGAAATATGATCTAATGCTTTGATTACCCTAGTAACAGAGTTTTGTACGATCCCCACACTGCAAACATGAGCAACACTCATCATAACTAAACCTTCTGTAATTACAGTCTTTGAGGAAAAGGTTATAATCTTCAGAGGTAATATACTGTTATAAATATTTCTTCAAAAATGTTTGAAGAGTATTTCTAATTCTGACCTAAAACTGTGATTTGGAGGAGAGTTTGAGTGTGGACACAGCCATGAAGGTTTACAGGTATGTACTTGAGTTCAAAATGAATGCTGAGTTCGGAAATGTTTGTGGTCTTACTCATGACCTCAGAGAAGTCATGTAATAATGTAGTAACTACTCATGAAGTCAGAACATCAACATGTTGACTGGTGTCAGGTCATGTGTGATCCTCTCACTACATAGTCTCTCTCCAGTTCTTTTTGAAGTTCAATTTCTGATATTCTTTTTATTTCAATATGTTTCTTAGGGCTGTTAAGGGCATGCCCCCCCGAATTATGTACTAATTATATATAATCACCAGCCCTAGTGTAAACTGCAGACAAATTGTTTGAGTAATAGCACATAAATAATACACCAAAGACGGGTGAGAACTTTCTTTTCATTCTCTCCACTGACTTTGTGAAAAGCACTTTTGCTGTCGACAACTCACAGAAAATCATGTACTTGATGGTAGGATTGGACTCGGGTCCCAAACAGGTGCACAACAGCGTCCCTGCTGGGCCTGGTTCAATTGAGTGCTTCACATCAGGATACTACAACACAAGTCCTGCTGTGCTGATGTCTTTGACTGACCTTGTCACTGCTTAGTTGCAAATGCAATATGTGGTTGCTCTAATGGTTTATTACTGTGATGACTAGGGATGGGCATAATTAATCGACGATCGATTAATTGATCATTAAGAATTTCGTCGATGACATTATTTTTTCATCGATAAAACGAATGCATGTTCTGTTGCGTAGTGTGAGTCGCAACAACGCACATCCGACCCTGGTTCGTGGCGGTGCATCCTGCTCTCGGTCTCAACCTAGCATCAACTCGGTGTTAGCACGGAGGAGCTGCGATGCACAACGAGCAGAGAAAATTACCCAACGGATCTGCAGGTTCATCGAGATGGATATGCTACCCTTAAGTATTGTTGAGGGCGAAGGTTTTCGACAACTGATAAACTTATTGGAACCGGCATATCACATTCCGTCACGACGTACCATCACCAGACTGGTAGAAACGCACTACGAAGAACGGAAGCAGGAGCTGTTAAAAAAATTGAGCACAACTGAAAGAGTTGCTCTAACCACCAACTGCTGGACTGCTACTTTCTGAGGGAAGCTCCCCCACCCCTGGATTGCACCCCTATAGACTGGTGGAAAGTGAATGGAATAAGGTTCCCCAGGCTTGCCAAGTTAGCACGGAGGTACCTGTGTATCACGGCGACGTCAGTCCCCTCAGAGCGGGTGTTTTCGGTGAGAAAGATGAGCATGTTAACATGCTCATCTTTCTCAACAAAAATCAGTAGGCTGGTGCTGAAGTTGTATGTGAGTTACTGGTTATTTTTATGAAGCTTTGTTAATTAGCCTAATTCATTGTTAGGTAGGCTAATCTCTCTCTCTCACCCTCTTTCTCGACTCAGTGTCATTTTTGATAGTTTTGAGTTACATTTGGCAAAACCTGTCAGACCTAAGTATTATATATTTTTGGTTAAGTTATTGTTTAACATGATTGTTTTTTATATTATTATTATTATTATTATTATTATTTTATTTTGGGTCAGTTGTGTTTATGAGCACCGGCTTCTAGCTGTTGGCTCTGCTGCTTAAGACTACAGCAGTGCATATTTTCAAGTGTAACCATTGAACGGATCCCGTTTAACTGCCACAAGAGTTGTTCATCTTGTAATAAAGATCTCAATGAGGAAACACGCTGTGTTTTTTCTATTTTCACTGCATTTTAATATAGCCTATAAATAGTGAATTTTAATATAAAAATATTAATGATTAATCGAAAATCGATCGTTAATTCTCCCGACGATCGATTAAGACATTTTAATTGAATGTCCATCCCTAGTGATGACGATAACAAATATTTTTTAATAAGCTGATTTTTTTTATTAACATTTGTGAGACTTTAGTTGTTGTCTTTCTGAGCTAGCATCTTCAATTACTTAAATATTTCTAGTGCCGAGTTTGTGACTTTTGAAGTTTTAATTTGTTTGATATTGTGTCACGTTGCAAGTAGACACTTGAATTTATTTCCAAGGCACAACTTTCGGGGTGTATGGGTGAGTGCTCTGTATAATTTGCTTTAATTTAACCCTGACAGTAGTGCAGAATATCTAGTTCTGGGTGTGTCAGACTAAAAAAAGGCTCACAACCCTCCTTTGTGAACAACATTCTTCTGTCTTAGCATAATATCTACCCAAATTACAAATTTGCCCAACTTAAATGAAAACCACTTTACTTTTAGCCAGGATTCTGCTGTAATGCATTGGATTGTGCACTTGCACAACAATGCTCTTGTCTTCTGACTCCTTTTTTTGCACCATCGTATCGGTATCATTACTGACGTGCACCAGACTGCTCATTATCTCCCTTTGGCCAGACAGCTGGCATTTTAGTGGTTGAATAAAGAGTGTAATTTCCAAATCACTACACTGTTATTTTGCAAGTCTGACAGCAAATAATGTGCTGGACCCCTGCAGAATGTGGTTGGAGGTAATGACTGGGATTCAATTTACCACTGTTAACAGCATTTAATGCATGTGGCAATGTGGTGTCAGTACAAGTTCACACTTTGACCAATTAGTGAGTTGTTTGTTACTTCATCTCTTTCACATTTCTTTGAGAAGTGCATATTGATGTTTTACTGAGGTGCAGTCCAGATTTATTCACCTTTCCTTCCTCATTCATAGAGCAAATGCATACACTGCTTAAGAGCTGTGCACAAAACTTGTGGGGGATGAAACAGCCTGCGTTATTTGTTTGCTGGTGGTGCTACTTTATGACATGCTATGCTCCTGGGCATGACTGGCTTAGTGGCTTTCATTGCCTTTTGTGTAGCAGCTCGAGCAACTCCATTAAGATTGTTTAGAATTGTTTGTGGTGCAGTCCAGCGTAGCCGTTGATGTGTGTTGTGTAATCAGTCTTTGGTGTATGAAAAGAACCGGCATTAATAGTAACGAGTCCTGAACCAACCCATGTGTTGTGAGTGTGACGCTCCTTTCTGTTGCCTGCTGCACCTGTGAAACCTACTGCACACTCTGTGGTCCTCTCACTCAAACTAAAGACTCTTTCCTTGGATGCTGACACTAAGTGCACTCCCCCATTATTCATAGTGCATTTATTCAAGCTGTGCATCGCAGTTTGTGTGTGTGGTAAGGCCATGCACTCCAGCTGGGGTTGACATCACCAGGTTCACATCGGTGAACTCATCAATAGAGAAGCAATTTGACAGAGAGCTTCTAATTTGATACTATATCAGTTCCTCAAGAATTTAGATATGTAAGACAAATTCAAACTTTGTGACTTGACAGGATGTTCTGTATTTTGTATTGTATTCCGTATTTTTGGATTTTAGTACAGTTGATACAGTATATCAACAGTATATTTGGAGGGTAAAGTATCTATTTTCCTCCTGTTCCTCTCTCAGCCTTTACCTCTGGATAATGTTGAGCCAGATGCAGTTGAATGTTGGTTCTACAGAATAGGACTTTGCCATAACTATGTATACTAATAGCTAATAAATGCTCTCTTAATCTTAGTAGATCAAGGCTATAAAAAATGTGTTCAGTCTCACTATGGTTCCCACTAACAATTATTTTCACAATCAATTAACCTGGCAATAGTTTTTTTATTTATTATTAATGTGTTTATGAAATCAAACGAAATGTGCCCTCTTTAATTCCCCACATCCCAAGGTGGTGTATTTTCAATGTTTGTTTCCTTTAACCATCGCCAACTTCATAATCAGGTATCACAAAGAAAATAAAAAACTCTAAAAATAAAAAACTCTAAAAATATTAATGTTAACGAATCTGTAACCTGTGGATGTTTGGATGAATGATTTAGTACTCATCAAAATGAGAGCTGATACATTTTTCATGATTAATCTGTTTAATATTAATAATTAAGACATTTAGGCTTAGTTAAACTATATGGAAATGTTGGATTTTTACAGTAAAAGCTGTGCTTTCTTTGTATTGTTTTTGCATTTAAGAACCTCAACCTGTTCTAAACTACTTACTGCTCCTCCATCATGCTCTACTCTGAACTGCTTGTGTCCTTCTCTTCTCTTGTGCTTCATTAGCATCAGCAGACTCTACTAAACCAGTTGAGGGAGATCACAGGAACCACAGACGTTCAGCTACTTCAGCAGGCTCTGCAGGTACATCATCACACACATTACAACCTCTAATATCCCAGTTGACACTTACTAATACTGTGTACATGCAAACTCAAACTGAAATCATATTCAAGTTCTAGTCAGGCCTGGTTGTTAATTTTCCTGTGTTCACATCCAACTAATATTTTCCTGAACCAATTGTTGCTGCAGGTGAGCAATGGAGACCTGGCCGAGGCTGTAGCCTTTCTGACGGAGAAGAATGCGAAGGTCCCTCAGCAAGATGAGGCAACCTACTACCAGACATCCCAGGTGGCCAGCGACAGATACATCAGTGTGGGCAGCCAGGCAGACACAAGTGAGCAGCTCACTTTAACTCTTGGCACAGATGTTCTAGAGACCTCACAGGGATGATTAAAAGAAAAAGAAATGTATAAGTCTCTGTCTGTACAAAATATCTGTATTTTGGTTTAAGTGACAGTAAGACATAAATAAATGTGAAAGGCATTTTGAATGCTTCGTTCAAGTGAGTGTGTGTCTGTGTGTGTGTGTTCTTGATGCAGATGTCATTGACCTGACTGGGGATGATAAAGATGACCTGCAGAGGGCTATCGCCCTCAGCCTGGAGGAGTCCAGCCGGGCATTTAGGGAGACGGGCATCACTGACGAGGAGCAGGCCATCAGCAGGTTCGCTCTACAGCATTTATGACTTAACAACAAATACACCAATAAATTCTGGACTCAATGTGTTAAAAAAGACAGGTACAAGCTTTGGACAAATTTCCACACTCACTGCCTACATTGTCTTCATCTTTGTCCAAGGTGTGAAGAAAATATCTCTTACTTACGCTTGTGTTGGGTAATAGTGAATTCAAATCAAATAATGCCTCCTGAATAGTCAAATGATTTGTCGTACAGAAAAGTAAAATGTGTTAAACAACAATAGGTATTAAAATACAGAAGTTTTGAGGCATATTGGAAAAACATTTTTGAACACAATCTTCAATCAGGTGAGGAGCACTGTAACAGATTTGTTTTTAGGCACAAGATGAAGCACAAGATAAAAGAAGTTAAATGACTTGTGTTCATATTTCATCTTTGGAAGTGACAAGGGGCTCAGAAAAACGAAAAATGAAAATAAAACGGCACATCCTGCTGTGAAATACCAAAAAAACATGCAAAAAGTTAACTTGTAAATAAAGCAAGAAATCCTGCAGAGATGGGTCTTGTGTTGTTTCGTGAAAAAAATTTTAATTGCCTAAAAACATGTTTTTAGTGTGCATCTTGATGCCTTTTCTCTCTCTCTCCCTCTCTCTCTCTCCCTCCCTCTCTCTCTTTTTAGAGTTTTGGAGGCCAGCATAGCAGAGAACAAGGCGAGTCTGAAGCGCACCCACACAGAAGTATGGAGTGACTCACCCAACCCACATGACAGGAAGAGGATAGACAACTGCCCTGTGGGGCTGAAAAATGTTGGCAATACCTGCTGGTTCAGTGCTGTCATTCAGGTGGGCACACACATACACACACATGCCGTTATAATCAAAGGCATTGTTTGATATTTTAGAATAAAGGACAAGATGGTGAATATCCCTTTTACATTTGAAGGACTTCTTCACAATTTAAGTTACCAACTACCAGTGGATGTTAGCAGGTGTAAGCAGCCACCAGAGGACGTTAGGGACAGAACTTCAGTTGTGCACCTTCGTGTCATCAAGTGTTTTGGCCTTGTAATCAATGATACAGGCCGAACTTGAGGGTACACAAGAGGCTAAAGGTAAATCTGACTGGCTACTGGCTTGTATGGCAGTACTATGAGAGCCATGTGTATCAGACATCATTACCTCTATGCCTTTTTAAACTAAACACTGAATATCCCTTGTATGTTCTACCACACTAATTAATGCCTACCACCAATTGATGTTATCAGATGTTAGGGACATATCTTCAGTTGTGTACCTTAGCATCATCAGGTGTTTCGGCCTTTTAATCCCAAGACAACCACTTCTAAGGCAGTCCCACCGCAGGTTGATCAGACCTGGGTGCATGTCCCTAGCATCTTGGGGCCCAGTTGGGATCTTTCCTCCTGACCCAGAGCCATTGGCTGCAGCATTCTGCAGTGTGTGATGTTTCTTTTATGGTCTGGCACAGGACTTGTCCATGGATCCCCAGATCTTGAGCGACCTGATGGTGGATGTTGCAATGAAACCTCTGCAGCCAGCCTCCACACGGCAAACTATTGCTTTCCAGGCACGTTGCTCTGCCTCAAATGCCATGTCTGCATACCGCAGCCTTTTCGTCTCGTTCGCTTCATTAACAGCATCCTCGCTCGGTACTGTCAATTCTATGAAGTAGACGACATGCAGGGTGTTGGACCAAAGTATCAGGTCTGGTCTTAGGGTGGTAGTGATAATATGTGACCGTAAGCCGCTGTGAGTGACAGCCTTTGCACATCTCGCTGCCTCTTTCCGACTCCGGATTTCAGGTACTACCTATTTTCGCCACTCTGAAGGAGTTTCCTTGTTCCACAGGGGTCTACTCTGACCTAGGCCCAAACCACCTCTTTCCTGCTGATTGTGGCCCACAATGTCAGCATGCTGGAGTGCTGCTTTTGCCCATTTAAACTTCTCTACAAGACTTAAGATAGGCAGCTCGAGGATGCTGTGTCCATACAGGCCGATGTTTCTCAGACATCTTGGAACTAACCACTTTCTCACTTAGGAGTTGATCGTTCTCTCCATGTTCTCAACTCTTGTGAGGGGAACGCCGAATACTGTAAGTGGCCAAATCAGTCGTTGTAACAGGCCAAACTATAGGGACCGAAATTGGCTGATGTTTGAGGATTCCTCCTCTTTTGGTATCAGTACTCCTCCAGCTCTGTGCCAAGCTTTGGGTATAATTTGCTTCCCCCATGCCACTCTCATTAATTTCCACAAGAAACATAGAACATCAGGAGCATTCTTATATACCCGATATGGGCCTGGGGCTGATGACACTCTTGCCCGCTCACTGTGTTCTCCACTTCCTTCCATTTTGGAGGGCTCACATCCATTTGGGACTCTGGCTGCTCGATGGGTGTAATTTCAGATAGATTTGAGATTTGCTATCGGATCATGTCTCTTTGGATCAGAGTGTGTTTTTTCCAGGTACTCGTCTAAGTCCTGCTTCGAGGTCCTCAGGGTTCCTACCTTCTTTGTGGTGAAGAGAGATTTCACGAGCTTGAAGGGGTTTTCAAAGAAAGAAGTTCTTGCTCGTTCTTTTCTTTTCTGAGCTGTTCTGTGCTCACCTCAAGGTTGTCAGTTGGCTTTTGATGTTCTCCTGGAGTATGTTTATTCCCCCCTTCTGCTCTTCTGAGGCTTTCTTCCACTGCTTCTTAAGCTGCCTCCTCTCTTGTATCAAGCGATCTATTTCCAGCTGCCTTCTGGATTTGATTTCCGTTGTTGGTGTTATCGGTTTTCTATGTGTCACTCTAAAATGTTTCGCTCCTTAGTCATAGATGATGTTACCCATCCTCTCAAGCTTCGTCTCAACTGTGCCCTTTAGCTCTTCAAGGATACTGCTTAGGTCTGCATTGATGGCCTCCCATTTAGATTTTTCTGAAGCTCCAGGCCAGTTAAACTTTGGTTTGGTTTGTAAAGGTTTCAAGATACAGGGGCGTCTGATGTCCTGCGAACTCTGGGTTTAGTCTGGTCGCTGGACTTCACTCGAGTGACCTGAATAGCTTCTTAGAAAGTACTGAGCAATGCAAGATCCTGGCTCTCTTTTAATCAAGCACCTTTTCTTTCCTTGGTGTATTTTGAGGCCCTTTGCCGATGTAATTTCCTTCAGCCACAGGGAGACACCTGGAGCTTCCTGTCAGATTATTTTGCTGTGTTAGCTTCTTGTTTTGTGCTTGCCTTCCTTTTTGTCGTTTCTATTCCCGGGTCATTAGCCGTGTGGTCCTTTTTTAGTGAGTCGTCTTCTGCCCCCACTCTCACCGACTCTGGGGGTATTTTTCCTTTAATGGCTTTCGTAGCCATTAGTGGGTGTCTCCAAATACCAATTCGTATCGGATCCTGCCAGCATGGGAAGCTAACCTGCCAGCCCCAGTGAGGTCTATTCCCTCTAATCAGCTTTCTTTCCTTGCCGTCACAAGGTCTCTCCCTTGTTGTCAGCCATCCTGTTCATCCTGGACGCATCCACTTCAATCTTTTTAAATTCTAATTAAATTTTTCTCTTAAGAGCATTTCCACATTTTCCTCTAAAATCCCTTTTGTTTATCAATTTGGCTTTTTGCCATTTCTTGTACTTTGCTCTTACACCTACTTTCTTAAGTTTTGGGAAACATTCGAAACACACTGTCGACTTGACTTTTGCAATCCATAGTCAGGGATCATGAGGGATTTAATCTAAGTGGTTGTGGATAAGAGTCAACCAAATGTTATATGATGAAAAATACTGGAAATGATGTCATAATGCTTCTTGTCCACTGGTGGGATCAGTGTTCGAATGTGACCTGAGGTGAAATATGCCAGATGAAAACTGGATACGCCATCACATGGTTTCTGGCTGCTGTGTGTAATGTAACCCCCAGCCTTGAGAAGAAGGCACTGCTTGAACCTGACCCTGCTGCACTTACAAGAACACGAGTAAACAACTTTCTGTATTCATAACAAGATATACAAATTGTTTTGTTTACCTTCCCATACGTAGCAGAAAATAAACATCACGGCACCAGGGTTAATATAGTGAGCCAAGTTGTTACTGGTGTAAAAAGTGAAACATTTTATATAGTTTTTGTTATGTGTAAAAAATAAAAATATTTTCTTTTTATCTCATTTCAACTTGCAGTCTCTGTTCAACCTGCTTGAGTTCCAGAGGCTGGTGCTCCACTACTCTCCACCAGCCAGAGTCCATGACCTGCCCCGCAACCAGAAGGTAAGACCCCCCCCTGTCCTCACAGAGGACAATGAACAATCCAAAACTAAGTCGTAATGCTTTGTAGTTCAGGTGTATTTGTGGGCAGCTTCACGCTGTTTATATCATAGCTTCCCTTTTATATCCTATCACAGCCAGCAATGCTTTGGCTCTGAGGGTTTGACCCTTAGAGCTGTGAGCCTTCGTCCAGCAGCTGTTTGATCATGCCCTAAGGTCACGGGAGCTTAGTGTTTGTTCCTGATAGTTGACTTATCTCACTGCTTATAAGGGACAAGAAGTGCCAGCTGGTGTGAAATTCTTGATAAATCCTGGATATATCCCCACCAGGACAGAAATGAACACACAGACAGAGAACGTTTTGATTGAGCCTGGAGTTTCTCAAATATGAGATGTTCAAATTTGTCTCATCACAGTCGTTGCTACAGTATATTGGCAGAGCAGCTCTCGGCATGTTTCTTTTCATCCATATTTTCTCTACAGGGTTGCTCACCATAGGGTTAGCAGCCTGTCACTAATCTGGTCTAAGCCTCAGATGGGGAAATGTGGTTTGGGGCAGTCGTCTCTTCATCATCTAAGTTCCCTCAGTCCTAATCACTGACCTTTTACTTTATCAGTATGAGACGACCAGAGCTTAGATTCTAATCTTTACATCACCATCCATGACTCACTAGCACAAAAATAAGTGTGCTGTTACTATACACTGCCAAGTCTTGTTAGCTCTGAATATCACTGCCACCATGGGGACACTGCAAGACTTTTGGAAAATGTGTATTTACAAAAAAACAAATCTGTTAACAGTTACAGTTTGGTCTACGGGCTTCACCATGGCTCTTTAATGTCAACAATGCATTATATTTAAATGGGAAAAGGATGACAAATAGAGTGTTTACTCATACATCATTCACCAGATGACTTTTGTTCCCCATCGTGTGGTTTTAAATGAAATTGCTGAAGTGGTATTGCTGGTGTTGCATTTTAGTGATATTTTAAGCTTTGACTGTACTGTAATGTCTGTTCAGTTTGGTATACTCCAAAAACAATTCAATAAATTGGGCAAATTTTGAAGAACTAAACCCTCAATTAAAAATATTGAATACTATACATTGTATACACAATATAACATATATCATCTCCATGGGTGTGCTCTCCTCTTACCAGTTGTGCCTGCAACTAAGTGCTTTAGTATAGATGCACAGATCTGATACTGATATAAGATACCGATCTGATTCAAACCACAACATTGGGGATTGGTGGCAGTAGGGCTTTGCTATAGGCTTAATCCAGTCAGTTTAACTATATGTTATACTGTGTTTACAACTATGTGCAAGTTTTATATCAGGCGTCAGCAGTGCGTCAGTACACCGTACATTTTATAAGAAGGAAAGCCAACATAGCATGGAGGGAGCTTGGTATAAGGGGAATCACTGTTTACACATAGAAGAATGATACCAGTCTTTCACACAGTGATGCACACAGCTTATTAATTAAACACCGGAATATGATCCGTTCTCTGTATTTGACAATACTTAAACCCAAGGCACTAAAATCAGTATTAGGACTGAAAAGGTCAGATTAGTGTATCCCCATGCTGTGGTGTATCATTATCCTCAACAATTATCATACTAGAGATAATGTTTTATCTTTATAAAAGCCTATCACTGAATTTTAATAGCGTAACTAATTTGAAAACATCAGATAACGTCTCTGTTTTCAGTAAAACATTGGTGCATGCCTTCTCTCCCCTTCTGAGATGAGGAACACAGATTTGATTCTCTAAATTGTTGATTGTGTTCCTCTGACCAGGAGCACAGAAACCTGCCCTTCATGCAGGAGCTGAGGCACCTCTTCTCCCTCATGGTGGGGTCCAAGAGGAAATATGTGGATCCGTCACGAGCTGTGGAAATCCTCAAAGACGCCTTTAAGTCCAGTGAGTCACAGCAGGTAAGCCTCTTTCTGCCATACTGTTTCTTATCTGATGTTCCATATGTGTTATTGTTTCATTTACCAGTTTAACTGGTATAGAGTCATTGTCTTCTGTTATGTAAAGAAATGTCTCACAGTAGTTTTGAAAAGTTGTAAATGAATTGTCTACTTATCTAGACATTTCTAATGGTTATTTCAGTCAATTTAGCAGTTTTACTGTGGAAATATGCAAGTATGTTAATTTCAAACAGTCAAAATATTAACCTAGACTTAACCCTATTTGTCTTTTAGGTATGAATTGGACAATTGGACAATTTGTACACACAGCCCCTTAAAGGAATGTGAATAATTTCTGTAGACACACGTGACAAATGTACTAAACTGAAGCCAGTGTCGCTGCAGAGGTTAACTGAGGCCACCCCTCTGGCCTGTGTGCTCGTTAGCCATGTCGCTCCTCTGAGTATTAGTCAGGTTGGATATAGGCATTGACCTGAATTACCGTGTGGCAGTGATGTCTATGTGAGAGTGGCCTTAGGGTATTCAGGTTCCCTTTGAAGTTCAGCAATCCGTGAACTCCGCAAAGACCAGTCATCTCGTAGCTGAGGCTCTGTGAATATTAGGAGTTGAGAGACGTGGCATTGATTTGACTGATTGGACTTTCTTGCTTGCAGGTGCAGCTAAGTCCTGTAGTTTAACTCTTTGACCTCCATGTCCCAAAGGCAGTACTGTGATTGGTCTTGTTATAAGTATGTCTTTGTATGTTCTTTTACTCAACAGCAGGATGTGAGCGAGTTCACCCACAAACTGCTGGACTGGCTGGAGGACGCCTTCCAGATGAAGGCTGAAGAAGACAGGTAACCACTGTGGGAAGAATGGATATACAGTAGTACATACACAAATCTATGTTGGTGATAGGAGTGAATTCTCAAGCAGAGTCACATGTCAGTTTCACATGTAAGGACTGAATCTGAGATGCCTCATGTTTACCACCTTTTTTTGTTGTTGTCAGGGAGGGCGAGAAACCAAAGAACCCCATGGTGGAGCTTTTCTATGGTCGCTTCCTTGCTGTGGGCGTCCTGGAAGGTGAGAAGAGGTGTTAAATTAAAACCAATAAAGAGACAAAATAAAACAATCACAGCAAGATTACGCGTTTGGATGCTCTGATTACAGCAGCCAGAAAGCGAGCCAGTTCTTGCCCCTGGTAATGAAGAGTGACCTTGTCTTAATGAGATGTGGTCCATGTAAAAGAGGAGAGCAGTTGCATTGATTGTGGAAGACCTTGACGGCTGATTGACATTGCGCTTATTATGCATGACAATACTGGCCCAGAGCCACCAAAAGCTGAGCCAGTGGACTCTGCTGCTCATAAAATGACCTTAATGCCTCATCTGCATGTCCGCTAGCAACTCCTCTCCTCTTTTTTTTTCTGTTTTTGGAAGGGAGGGGGGTCTTATCAGGGAGCTACGTGCAGCCATTTATGTAGTTGTGATTGAGTGACTGCCGAACAACTGAAAATCACATTGTTTTCAAACGAGAGTGAAGTGGCTGTAATTACCTTTTATTAAGCTCCTCGCATTTCCAACTCTCCTATATGGTGCATGTGATTCTCTGTATCTTTCTCTCTCACATGAGCCGTTTTCAGACAGGAACTCTGGAGAATGTCTGAACTTTGCTTTTCACATATTAAAAGCAGATTGTTTTTCAGGTCAGACACACTCACAAAACCACAAAAATCACCAGAAAGTTCTGGCGAGGGGTGTTGCCTGGGTAGAGCATGCAGGAGGCAGGACATAGCATAAGAATTCCGCTGGGAAGATCACATGCTTTTGTTTACAGCACATCGACACCGGCATTAGTCTGTATCACCAAAAGCTTGTGAATCTCGGTGACATCGTCGTTGTATGGCTCCTCGTTTTCATCTGGAGATATTTGTATTCTTTGTTTTTTATCAGTTTCATGTCTGTTAGAAACGTAATCAACGCACCCACTCACTCCCAGTGATTCCCCTGGAGAATCTCCTGCTGTTTTATCTAATGGGAGTCTTTACTAGTGGCCTGGCAGAAGGTTTCGCAGAGAAAGTCTGAAGCCTCTGACTTTGTTATTTGCGTTCCAGCCTCTCTCCGGATGCTGTCAGGAGATCTGGAGTTCAGTGCATGTCTGAAAGCAGCTATGGTTATAACCCAGCTTTGAATAGGTGACACACAGCTGCCTCATGGTGTGCACTGGCCTTGTTCTCACATATCTCCTCAGTTCATCTCTATTGTATGTGTGTATTTCAACAGGTAAAAAGTTCGAGAACACAGAGATGTTTGGACAGTACCCACTGCAGGTGAACGGCTTCAAGGATCTTCATGAGTGTCTTGAGGCTGCAATGATTGAGGGCGAGATCGAGTCCCTGCACTCGGCAGAGAACTCTGCCCGGTCTGGACAAGAGGTCAGTGCTAAAGCAGGATGACAACAGTCGTTTTGTCCAAAAGACTTTTGACTGACATTTTCAGAAGTTATACAACATGAACTAAGTTTTGTTTTTCATCCTCAGATGTAATACAAGAGTGAACTAGCAATACATAATGACTAATATGACCATATGTTTATCATTGGCATCTCGGGATGTATAATATTGGAGAGAACTCTTTGCCTGCAGACATTGCTGAAAATAATCATTAGACACATAACAAAAATTTAAATACTTGAATATTTTATTGCAATTGTAAAATATTAACTGCTAATGGCATTGTGGCATTATATTTTTGCTCATCACATCTAAAATCTTGCTCATAACTTTAGTTAAAGCAGATGAGAGGTTTCTGACAACATTACCTACATCCAAGGGGCATGGAGAAGGTCAAAATTCCACACTTGCCATATACTGTATTAGATGTATGACAATAAAGTTCTTGTATGTACTACAAGTATAAGACCTGTAGTTCTGACCTCTCCAACCAATTGTTAATCACTACCTATCATGAGCACTAAAGAGAAGAAAATCAGGTTAAATGATATGGGATTATGTGGTGGATCCTCTCCAAAGGTTTGACTTTCTTGCCCTTATGTGACACCTTTGCTATTCTGAGTCTGACCTCTGGTTAGCCGTGGCCTTGCCCACCCTGTCCCTCAGCAGCTGGGTGTAGCTAATTAACAGGCAAGTACACAGATGGGTATGGCACCCAGCCCTCTGGAAAAGCACCAGGCATGAGTATGTGGGGGGGGAGCATCAGACACAAGGATTGAGAGGGAGTGATGCTCCATTCAGATCATGCAGGCATACAGGGTTTCCTCCGGGAGAGTGGTCAGGGGAATTTCTATGTCCTCAAATATCTGGATCAGGCCAAAATTCATTTACCTTCCATGTCTAAGTGGATCAGGGAGAGACACGTTTGCTTCCTGTCATGAAATGACCTTTGCTTTGTGTAAAATTCAGTCTGATTGAACTTTTGACCAGCAAAATCTAAAGGCTCCTCGATGTCCAGCCTGTTTGAGAGGGGGTGGGACTTATGTCTCATTCGTAAACCTTTTTTGTTTATATTGTTTAATAACCTTGCAGCAAGAGAAGAAATGCTCTTTGGTTGCATCTAAGTACAATGACAGAGGTTAATGACAGTGAAAAGTTTGATAAAAACAAATCTGACTTACAATTTTGTTGGCTGCTGTTGTTTGCCCACAAGCCTCGCAAGCTCCTCCCCACATTATTCCATGTCCCCCCTGTTTTTTTGCCACAGCAGAACCTCTACATTGTCTTACTGCAACATAAATCAGCAGCCAAATAAATCGAATGACAATTAGAGTGGAGTATAATCATTTAACTGAAACTAAGGGCAGAATATCTTTGCCGTGCACTAGAGTCAAACATGAGAAAGTTTATCTCAACATCAACATTTTCTTTCAGCACTGGTTCACAGAGCTCCCTCCCGTGTTGACCTTTGAACTGTCAAGATTTGAATTCAACCAAGCACTAGGACGACCTGAGAAGATCCACAACAAGCTGGAGTTCCCCTCGATGCTCTACATGGACAGGTGACAGAAATAATAACACTGGAATGTGTTATGGAAAATCTTTGCCTCGGCTGTAAATGAACATCTCAAATCTCTTTAAGACTGAAACCTATGTTGTGATCTTTGTGTTGTTAGGTACATGGACAGGAACAGGGAAATAACCAGGATCAAGAGGGAGGAGATCAGGAGGCTTAAAGAGCATCTGACGCTCCTCCAACAGCGACTGGAGAGGTACCACTTGTCCACCTCTGTATTTAGCCACAGTCAACAAGAGCCATGGAGAGTAAATTCTCCCTGACAGTGCTCATTATGCCCCCCCTCTCTTATTTCTCTCCCCCTGTGCTTGCTTCCATCCCGTGACTCTCGCTGTTTCTCTCTGGTCCTTCTCAGGTATCTGAGTTATGGCTCAGGCCCCAAGAGGTTTCCTCTGGCAGATGTCCTCCAGTACGCCATGGAGTTTGCCTCCAGTAAGCCTGTGTGCAGTTCCCCAGTAGAGGACATTGACTCATCAGTGCCCCCCGGTGGCACAGCAGGACAACAGCTGCCCCCACCAAGGTAAGTTTCAAACATTATGGGCCTTGTGCAAGAACATTTCTGTATTCTCATCCTGAATTTCCTCTTTTCATTTGCCTGTGTTAATGTTCCAATAGATAATTATAATCCTTTGGTAATCCAAAAGGGAAATTTGCAAGTCAGATTCAGCAAAGTCTTCACTGCACAAACATAAATTGCTTGTTTTAACTTGATGAATGCCACCTGTTCATAAATGGGTGCACAATTTGAATTGACCATTAAACTTAAGACTGCCTGTTGCTTTATTTATAGACACAACATGTCACCCGAGTGTGAAAAGTACAGCTTAACAGCACAGATCTTAAATCCAGCTGTTGGAATTGAGCAGATGACAACTGAAAGAACAATGAGCAGAGACAGTAGTCATATATTAGGGGCCGAAAACACACACAAAAAAGTTATGTCATCGGTGTACAGTGACAGAAATAAAGAGGGAACTATGTGACATGAATTTAGCTGCAGAATCATGTCTCAGTAAGGCAAATGGGTACATGACTGACCTGGGGGGGGTGGTTTAGTCAACATGACGATCACAGATTGCAGGCCACTCACGGATTCTGTTGGTACTTAAGAGAAAACTCAAAATACAAGAAAACTAATGAATACAACAAGTTTTAAAATATACATTGTACATTTCTATGTGATTCTTACATCAGGCAGTATTTTTTAGATTTAATTTAATTGAACAAAGTATTTTCAACAGTGTCATCTTTTTTTTTACTCGTCACACACTGTCTAGTATTTATAAACCATACAGCTTTGACCCCCCTCAACCATGATAATATTCAAAGAAGTTCAAATTTTTTGTTTTTTTCCTAACATAGGCCCAGACCCATTTTCTGTATGTATTTTGGTTTTATTTTTATACCTTGTTTTTTAACCTGCAGCACAGCCGAGCAGGAGTCCCTGCCCCCCCCAGAGAGCTCAGGCTCTGCTTCAGGTCCCCCCACAGCTTCTACTGCAGCCCAGCAACAGAGAGTACCCATTCATAAACCCTTTACACAGTCCCGACTTCCTCCTGACCTGCCAATGCACCCTGCCCCGCGGCACATCTCAGAGGAGGAGCTGAGGGTGCTTGAGGGCTGCTTGCATCGTTGGAGGAGCGAAGTGGAAAATGACACCCGTGGTAGGTGTACCTGCCTTCCAATTGCAGCCCCTAATGTTTCCTCTGTTGTGATTCCTTCAGCATGATTTACTTGTCCATCACTTTCTGAGTAACATCAAGGTAAACTTTAGATTGGCACTTACAAATAGATTGTATACGATTCTTTTCTCACCAGATCTGCAGGGCAGCATAAACAGAATCCACAGAACCATAGAGCTTATGTACTCTGACAAATCTATGATGCAGGTGAGCACCAGTTTTCTGTAATCAGTCGTAATTGTGATGCAAAAAGCCATATCGAGTGCTTCATTTATAAATCAGCGTATTAAACCTCTTATGTTATTACAGGTGCCATACCGGCTTCATGCAGTGCTGGTCCATGAAGGCCAGGCCAATGCAGGCCACTACTGGGCTTATATCTACGATCCACATCAGCGCTGCTGGATGAAGTACAATGACATCTCAGTCACTAAGTCGTCGTGGGAGGAGCTGGTCAGGGACTCGTTTGGAGGCTACCGCAACGCCAGTGCTTACTGTCTCATGTATATCAACGACAAGAAGCCCTTTCTCATAGAAGGTACATGTGCACTTAAGATTAGCTGTTTGTAGCATTTATATGTATCTTGTGGTGTGAGTGCTATCTTCATACTGTATGTACTTATGAAGGACAATTATAGTACTTCTGTTGAGTGTAACTCTTGACTTTTTGACTTCCAGTAGCTAAATCTCTCCATTCAAGGTAGACAGGCTAACAGGAAGTTAGTTCTAAATTTGCGCAAATATAAATATATACAGGCTAAAAGTTGAGTTTCATATGGATATGGGTAGTACAGCTGTCAACGACATAGTGTTTCTGCTAAAAAGCTGCAAATGAAGTTTAAACTCAACAACATAGCCGAGAGTTCAATTATCGTAATCTTTCAAACATTTTATTTTATCCTCATTTGTTTTCTAATAGTAATTCTGTCAGCTTCCTCACTGGTGTTCATATATTTTCATATGTAAAAATGCCTTACCTTTGAGCTTCTTGTCAATTTAATTCTACAATCAATTCAATTAAGTAAGTAGAGCTGATTCCAATGAGTTAGTTTTTTCTCTGTAGGACAGTTTGTAGTTGCTTGACCAGCTCAGACTGGCTGCTGAAAATGAAAAAGACTAATTCTGAAAGAAAAAACTTCTTCAGTTTATTGAGAGGTAATGATAATAACAGAGTTTTGATTCCATGTTTTGCAGCAGAGCGTATAAGTTTATTGTCTCTCTCTGTTGTCTTTGCAGAGGAGTTTGATAAGGAGACGGGACAGCTACTCAGTGGCATGGACAAACTGCCTCCAGACCTGAAGCACTATGTGAAGGAGGACAATGAGCTGTTTGACAAGGAGGTTGAGGAGTGGGACACTCTGCAGGCCCGCAAGGCCCAGCAGGAGAAGCTGGCGATGGTCGCTGCGGCCGCTGCTGCCTGCGCAGCATCCAGCAACTCCACCACTTCCTCCTCCCCTCAGCCCATGAGTACTGAATCAAGCCCTCCAGACAACACCGGTCAGTCATGACCCTCAGGATACTGACAATCAATACTAATCAATCAGTAGTGGTCAGTTTAATAATCAAGGCGATGCAGACAAGAAACTACAGTGGGACAAATTAATTCAATATTCATTTCTAATACTTTAATCCACTACTAAAAATAATAATAATTTAATGAAGTAAAGAGATAGTTCACGAACAATGAAAATTCTTAATTTTCTACTCACCACTAGGCCGATGGAGCCACGCTCACGCTAATTCAGAAACCCTTACAACTTGCACTTTGCTGTTGTGACCTTTGTGTGGATGACAGACAAAGTGATTAGAAAATGCTTGTGTTAAAAGAGAAGAGTTGAAATGGGAAGAGCTGTGTATTGCTGCATTGCTCTGATGGTGTAGTTGTCCTCCCACAGTGGCCCAGCAGGAGCCAGAGTACATGGAGCAGCCGTCACCCACAAACGACTCCAAACACCTGCAGGAGGACACAGAGAGAGCCATCTGTAGAGCTGCTGCAGAGCAAGAGGAGAGAAGCCCTGAAGCATTGTTAAACGCTGTATGTGAAATATAAAGACACCGTGCACCACTCTCACACCAAGTCGTTGCCACCCATCATGTCCATTTGTCTTCAGTTAAATATTAGTCAGGATTTTGTATTATTTCATTCCATCCTCTTTCATCATTTACACCTTGAATTAATCATGGGTGAGGTGTCATTTTTCTTTAGAATGTTATTTTCAAGTTTAATTTGAATGTGAAAGGTGTCACTTGTAGTGACGTGATCGTGGGGACAGTTTCACTGACAATCTTCGCTGGACTTACAGCACTATGGACCTTAATCGGGTCTTTCAGCCTATTGGGTTTTCTTCACTGGCAACTTTACAACTTTATAAGCAGACGGACAAATTCACATACGGCCTTACCAGCAGAGAAGTTAACAGCCAAAAAGTCCGTTTTATTTTTTAAGATCTGGTGGAGACCAAACTAGAGCTAAAAGCATGACGCAAATGAATGATAGTTAAATTCCATCATATCAACATAAAAGGTGAAAATATGTCTGTGTTGGGTTTAGTGTCTTTCCACTGCGCCCAAGTGAGCAAAAAAATATAATGCAGGTTAAACCGATCCATTTGAGCTGTGGATTTGCTCTCCCATTTTAACATTTGAATTGGATAGGAATAGGAAGGGAGAGGAGGAACAAAACAAATATTTCCTTACACATATAGAAGTTTAAGCTTGGAAGACGTGAATTTATCCTTTTAATCCCTTTTTCGTGCTTATTCAAGTTTCCACCACCATTTCCACAAGTGTTACCTGTGAGTCTGAACGAGGATTAAGCTATTTTATCTGTCAAGCTCTCTTTTCAAGAGGCAGAGAGAATATGTGGATATGCTTGGCAGATTGGTCAGTGCACGCTCCAACTGTTGTGTCAACTCAACACCTCTCTTTCATACTCATACTGGAGGTGCAGTGACTTGGCCCCACATGCAAAAAGTGGAAGTTTTTCGGAAATTATATAATTTCTACTCTGCCGTCCACAAGTACAGGATTGGTGAACATAAACTAAGCTTAAGTCAGTCAGTAAACCCCATTGAATTTTTTTAGTGTTCAGATATTAAATGAGTTTATTCATTCAGTACTGTTTTGCCAATATCTCAGTTTTCCCTCTCTGTCTGATGTTCCTTGCCTTTGCATCACTTCTCTATCCTTCCTGTTTCATCTGTCCCATTCTCTCTACAGTCTGTTCCCCCTCCCACTTCCCCTCAGCCTGAGGTCCAGGTGAGCAACCCCTCTACCCCTCCTCCTGACCTGGTCATGGAGGATGAGTCCCCAGGCCAGCGCACCGTTGAGGTGGCCATTCCCAATGTGGGGACCTTTGTCATTGACTCAGAAGAGGGGGGGTATGATGACGAGGTAGCTCTTGCACAGATATGACTCCTCGCCGTATTTTGTGCAATGTGCTGAGACGCCTGTGCCTTTTTGATACATTCACATGGCTCTACTCAAGATTTTTCACACCTGAGAAAATCTGACACTTTATGTGGACTGATTTCTGGATTGGCTTGAGGCTGAAAATGCAATGCAACCAGACTGACCTCTTTCTTGACAGTTCTGTTCGACCCTTGTGTGAAAAGTCTCTTCTCGAGCCAGTCTGCATCTTGGCACAAAGGCTAGTTGACCTTTTGTAGAAATCTCAGGAACTGTTTCTTCACATGAGTCACAGTTAAATAAAAAAAGCCAAGAACACATTGTCATGGCATGTTATGAATAAACTGTTTTAATTTGATATCAAACCATTTTCTGTAGTCAAAAGGTAATGAGATGTTTATTACATTATGCACAGATTTCATGCAGTTATGGAATCATAGTTTATTTATCTTTTGAAATTGGCCTCATATCAGTATTTGAAGATCAGTATGACAGTGTTCAGACCTGTTCAGAAACTGTGTCTCAGGGGATCCGTTCACAAGTGGGCAGCTTTAAGTACAAACGTGAATGTATACGTTTTTCCCCCCCCCAATATTTATTCAAGAGTGTGGTCTTTCAGTTTGAGAGCTGGATTTACTGATTTAACGTTCAGATTTTGAAATCCTTTCACTCAAAACTCTTCGCTTGCACTCTTAGCTCCTGCTTGTGATTAGATTTGCTCTGGTTGCGATTAGATATTTTGTTGCTTTGTTGCGCGCAGCCACATCTAGCAATATCGAGTTTTGGCGATTGCACGATGATAGGACGATGTGACTGAGGTGAAGATCGCCCAACACTGATGTGCACAGTGCATTGATTTCCTCAGCCCTTCTCTCTGTCTCCCTCTCACACTGACACACACACACACACACACACACACACACACACACACACACACACTCACACACAAACATACTGAAGAAAGCATCTTCCTAAAACCCACATTTGGTGACGTTGTCCTCTGATCATAAGTGGTCGCAGGAGACACATTCTAGTACCACGTCTGAATTGTCCTACTTAGAGCTGTCCATTTGTGATCGGATCACATGTGGATGGATGTTAACGCCAGGTGTGAACAGGGCCGATGTTCTGAGCAGACAATTGCTGTTGTTAGTGAGTTTTCCAGCCTGTTCCCTCATGTCCCTGAACTTCTAGTTACGGGTCACACACAGCTGTCATGCTGCTGCCTTGGTTTTCTCACATTATCCTTGTGAGGATTGTGCATCTTGCCATTGAACCGGCCGTCTCTGTCTCTCACAGTTGTCACTCTAACAAATGCATGGACTGCTGAGTGATGCCTGGCATGCCCTGACTATGGTATGCTTTACTGTAGTGCCTGAGAGCACGTAACTTAGACGTTGGCCTTGCTTGGTTCGTCCCAAGGACCTTTTGTTTTGTTTAACATGGTTCCTGCTCCCTGGGCAGGCGATGATGACCCCCAACATGCAGGGTATAATAATGGCCATTGGCAAATCCGGCTGCATACATGAAAAGAATGGGCCTGAGGCAGCCTTTTTTAAGGTACACACCATCTCTCCTCTACCGTCCCTCATTTCATCTCCACCTTCACCTGCCTTCCCCTTTATGTCATTCAATTTCTTTGATGTTCTCTTGTTTACTTTCTCTTAGTGCGCTAGATAAATACTTATAAGTACTTATAAGCACAGTAGTATAATAACATTGGCCTATGTTCAGAGGTGATTGTTTTTTTTCAATTCTTGAGTCGGAAGATACAAGTAGAAATGTATCTGTAATATTGTGCTGTACTCTAAACTGCTTCTCTTTCCTGGTGCCACATTAGAGTATTGAAATCAGCCGAATACAGTCTTGAGCCTTAAGGTTAACAAAATCATTGTGTTCTGAACTTTCTGCAAAGAACTTGTTCGATGGGACAACGTATAGAGACGCAAAAGGGTAATAGTCCAGGTTTATACAAACATCTAGTAGCCATATATTGAGGAAGAACTGTCTTCTTATAATTAGATTGCATATCAATAAGTGAATGTGTGTCCAACCCTCAATATTTGACATATTTTATCTTCATTTACTATTGGAGACGCATCTGCTTTTCTGTGTGTTGGCATCTAACTTCTGTTGAGCTGTCGACTTTTTTACCCCAAACAGAGGAGAAGATCGTTTGTTATTTTGCCCAGTATTTACAGAACCCTTCAGACAGTTGTGTATTTATTTGTGTCGCGTTGGAGCAGATTTTGTTTTGCATATCTTAGCCCCTGCAGTACTTATGTTTTGCACAAGTATGAGTCTAAAATGACAAGTGTGTTGTACCTTTATAAAGTAGCTGAATAGGAAAGAAAAGTTGAATTTAGTTTATCATAAAGGTCTTGACTGAAGAGCAGGTAAATAAGTGTCCATGATCATACCTCCTAAACCTCCAGAGATTTAACCATGGACCGTTACTACTTTGTCACTTTGCTCAGGCCATAAAGCTGGAGTATGCTCGTCTTCTGAGATTCGCCCAAGAGGACACATCACTTGAGAATGACTACCGACTTCAGCACGTCATCGTCTACTTCATCCAAAACCAGGCCCCCAAGAAAATTCTGGAGAGGACTCTGCTCACACAGTTTGCTGACAGGAACCTGGCATTTGATGAGAGGTAGCTCAGACTCTGTTACACTATGCCACAACCTTGTATTTACAAAAAAAGTCTTATATATCATGTATATTCAGTGCTTTTCCAGTGGGTGCCCTAAACTTTGTCACTTTCTAGAAGTTATTTTTTATACTGTCAACTTCTTAAAATGACCAGCAGAGGGTAGCAGAGACCTTTACTGACGTTACCGCAGCGTCGTCAGTGATCGTGTCTCATCCGGACACTGCTTTCTGATGAGTCTTGCCTCTGTCTTTTGTTCCAGCACAAATCCTAAGACACACATGTACACTAATGATCTTTTTAATACTGCTGGGAAATATCAAGATTCCCTCCCCAGTCATATTGTGATGCTCATGTCACTAGAATGTGTAACGCTCCTTACTAATTCTCAAAACTTTTCAACTACGCTTGTTGGCCTCAATCCATATTCATGAGTGAAAAATTGATTTCTCCCTTCTCCTCTATTTTGAGCGAGATAATTAGATTTATGTGTGCATGTGGCCTCAATAGGAGCCTCCGGAGGAGCGTTTCACTTCTCCTCTCAGCTCTAAAGAGTGATTCATTAGGCCACGTTCAGGCCTAGGGGCAGGGCGGACCGTTTCATCTCCTAAGTACATCACGATGACTCACCATCTCCTTGTGTCCCCCTCCCACAGATGTAAGAGCATTATGAATGTGGCACGTGCCAAACTGGACCTAATTAAGCCGGAGGAGGTCAACATGGATGAATATGAGGTCAGCAGTGCTCTTTCTTCATCTAAAACAGTAGACTGCCTTTACAGTAGTATCACACATTGTCTGTAAAGCTTTTCCAGTGACACAGACATACTGGCATTTAAAAATGCCAGTATTTGTGTCATTGAATTTCCAGGAACTTGCCTTTATTAACTTGTTTGTCTACAACAGATGTGGCATCAGGACTACAGGAACTTCCGCGAGACGAGCGTCTTCATGATGACCGGCTTGGAGCTCTTTCAGAAGACAAAGTATGGTGACACCTTTTTTGAGTTCCTCCTATAATCAAACACGGGGAAAAACAAAATCCAACTCTGCCTCCAACTATCATCTTCGAGCTTTAACTCGTACATTTACTCTGAGCCGATCTGCAGCAGCCAGTGGGTGCTGAATTGTCTCCTGCAGGGGGCAGCAGTTGGCTGTCTGCGCAGCTCCAAGCTTTGTAGTTGTGCAGTGGGGTCATCAGGTTTATTTCCTCTGTAAATGGTTTGCTCTCTAAGTTCTTGGTGCAACTTTGATATTCATTTATGTGAACATAACATCTGTTCATCAACTTTGTTTCCTTCCCAGTTACGTGGAGGCTCTGATGTATCTCATTTACGCGTATCAGTACAACAAGGAGCTTTTGTCCAAAGGGCTGTATCGAGGTCATGACGAGGAGCTGCTGAGTTACTACCGTCGAGAGTGTTTGCTGGTGAGTTCTCAACACAGTGCTTTATTCCAAACAACAAGTCAGATCTCTATTGTTATGAGTGGATGTCATATTTCTTCAGTTTTCTTTGATCATACAAAGTGATCACAAAGAGGGTCTGTTGTGGAACGGAAACCTTTGTGTCCCGCGGTCCTTCTCTGTGATCGTCGCCTCTTTGTCACTCCCTTTCCTCTGTATCACACTTCCTCTGCTAAAGTGACCCAGCAAAACATAGCCAGACATCTCTCCTTCAATCCTGAGACGAGCTACTATAATCAAATTGCTTTCGCTGAGATATTGCTTTCGTTTGCTTGCTGCACACAAAAGATTCCACTGAAGATTTTTCATCTGATTCTGACAGATGAAAATCCTTTCAGCGTTACGATGTGAGCCCCCTTTTCATTTTACTCCCACCGAGCTCCAGGCTGTGCTCTGGTATTATTGGTTAGAGCTGAGGGTATTTTGGTCTGATCAGCCTCGTACTGATCTTCAGCAGCCCCCTCGCTGCTGCACTCAGTAACCTTACACCAGCATTGTGCTCATAATGTAATCACTGGAGTGGGAATAGGAAGCAGGAGGGCCTGCGAGTGTAAACACATTACCATGAGACACAAGCGTGTCCTCAGCTAACCTCAAACCTCAGCTCCGCACAGCTTGATCGGCCATCTCAGATCTCTGGCCAGAACTTCTGGCTCCGTCTGCTCAGCTGTTTACCTACGGCTCTTGTTTTAATTGAAAACACTGCTAACATTGACACAGCTAATGTACTTGGATGTTTTGCAAATCCAGCATCTCACTCTCGATTCCAAACGGGCTTTCAGGAAAAACAGGGTCGTTTCCTCCGAGAGAGGAGGTCAGGGAGTTTGTCTGTGACAGCAAGGTGGCTCTGGCCAAGAAGAGGAAGAAAAGCTTGTATCCACATGTAAAAACGTCAGGACCCACTTAAGCTCCAGTGGCTGTAGGACACTCGTCATATTCATGCTGCCAGTAGGATTACTGTTAGTACTTAAGCTGTTGAGAATTTATCTATTAGAGCTAATGGAAAACTTGACTCAAGAACAAAACAAGCATTGAGACATAAATGACTTAGTAAAAAATAACGACAAAGAATATTGTTTGGAGTAAAAACATTTACACAAGATAACACAAATATACAAAAGTCAGCAAAGTGTGTTCTTGGATGTAACTCTTAAAGAAATGAAGACTTAGTCATCCTCATTTCCTTTGTCTGAAAGCTGTGAGGGCAACATGACCTTGGCTCACGTCTCCAGCTCAGGTTTTCAAACTGTGAGACGCATCCCCTTCCAGGGGTACAGGGGAGACGTGAGGCAAATATACTGCATGAGGTGAAAGGAACAGGTGCATGCTGGTGTTCTGAACACTACAGGAAGTTAGTCTTGTTTTTTTGGCTCGCTGGTTTTTGGCTCGGCTTATCATCACGGTCAGCAGTTGGTGCAGTAGCAGTGGCTGTGACACAGCAAACGGAACCAATTAAGGTTGTGTAAAAATCCTCCAAGCGTGATTTGTGGCAGTTTTCATGAAAATTCACTCTCCTTCTCAGAACTGCTAACAGTTAATTAGGCAAAGTTTTGATGTTGCCACTTTGTCAATATGTAAACAAGTATAGGCTCAAAAGACGAGAATGAAGTTGGAACTGTTAATGCACTGATGCTTCCTGTTTACTCTCCCCATAGCTCTTAGACTATGGGAACTGTATCTGCGAAACTTTGACTGTGATTATCCCTTAAATTAAATCAATTATAAAATTTTAGGAATTACAAAATCCATTAATTTTACTGTTTAAACTTTGACTCTGTAAAACGTCTACTCACCAGTATCTTCCTTCCATAGAAATTAAACGAACAAGCGGCCGCCATGTTTGAATCCGGAGAAGAACCCGAGGTGACCACGGGCTTAGGAATCATGAATGAGCTGGTGGTGCCCTGCATCCCTCTGCTGCTGGTCCACGACACGGAGAGAGACCTGCTGGCGGTGGAGGACATGAGGAACCGCTGGTGCTCTTACCTGGGCCAAGAGATGGAATGTGAGTCCCTGAGGGAGCAGGAGCAGACTCGGCCTGACAGATATTTCTGGAGAGTGAAGTCTTAGGTTACTGGTACATTCCTCAGTGCCCCTGCCAAAGATCATGATAATCAGGCCACTGCACGGTGCTTCTAGGTTGTGCAGCATTAAGAAACCTGAAGAGATGCGTTTTTATTTTAAAACATTAGACCACTGTAGAGCTCAACAGCAATATCTGCCTCTTTCAGCAATTTTGTCAACGTGTCCACATGGTTTTGAAATAAGCCGACAATACCATGGCTTCTTATTTCCACCTTGGAACTGCACTCAGGGTTTCACACGCCACAAGACTAAGAGAGCAATAGCATCAAGTTGTGCAGTGAGGTTTCTCTCTTGTTTTTGCAAAGAAAAAAATCCTTTTCGGTCATGATATAGCCTTCACGGATTCGTCAAGCTCCTATCACGTGACCGCCTTCCAGAAGAAAACAACCGGCATTAGCCTTGGCTACCAGTGCAGAACTTAACATGAATAATCAGTACACCTTGTTGTTGGTCCAAGAAAAGAAATCCCTGCTCGTACTTTTCGCCATTTCGCCATTTCTGCTTCTCGTTCGTAGCCCAGCTCTTTCTGCAACTAACAACCACACACTTCCAGTCATGTGTTTTCAGATGTGTTAGTATGGACAGGTATTAAAGGTTGTTCATTGTTTGAATTTGAAAACGCCGTTTTTGAAGGAAAATGGATGACGACTAAAATCAAAGCATAGTTGTAGTTACATTCACGTTAGGGCTGTCACAGTGTCAGATTTTCACAAAGTGTTTATCATGGCTGAAATAATTCACACTAACAATATTGTCCCCGTGTATATGTGTCGGTCTGTGTTATCGTAATGCTGTTTGTTAGTTAGTTTGCTATACCTCAGTTTTGGCTAATACAAAATACTAATATTTACTTGGATTATGCAGATAGATGATCATTTCATTGATGGTCATAGCATCCACAGATTTTCCCAAAAATGTATTTAATAATTATAATAATTTATAGAAGTAGCAATAAATCTAAATAGAATTTCATTTGGCCCACATCTCAGCAGATTACAGCAAGAGCCCTACTCAACGTCATTTTAATATCTTTCTTGTTTAATATGAAAAGCTTGTAAGTATGCAAATATGTTTTGAAGGGTATAACAAAGCCAGGAGAGTAACTTTACCTGATCAAAATCCACAAGGAAATATTCACAAATGCTCCTGAAAAGAATGTGTTGGTAGAAAAAAAAGACTGGAAAGGACTCAGCTTTTATCAGTGCATTCCAGTATCAGTCCACAGAGAGCATGTTCTCAGAGTTCCTGGCCTTTGTTCAGGGAAATCACAATATTATCACCCAGACACCAATTCACCAGAGGTTCAGTCTGATTCGGTCCTGGAACAGGCTGCGATATCACGTTAAAATATTTGCCCTGTGTTCTCTGTGTTACATTTTCACTACATTATGCTGCAATGTTCAAACAGTTAATCATCCACTTTCTTTCCATCTGTCCTCCCCCCTGCTGGCAGCCAACCTCCAGGAGAAGCTAACCGACTTCCTCCCCAAGTTACTGGACTGCTCCACGGAGATCAAAAGCTTCCACGACCCGCCCAAGCTGCCCTCCTACTCCACTCTGGAGCTGTGTGAACGGTTCAGCCGCATCGTGGCTGCCGTCAGCAGGATCCCCAGCGAGGGGAGATGAGCTCAGAGGGGCGGCCAGACACCCCTCCCTTTTTCACAGGCCCGACCCAGGGCAGAAATCCATGGACCTCTCTTAACCCATGCCTTCCTTTATAAATCCAGGGGTCACTTGCTTCTAGCTGTTATTCCTCTGTTTCTCTTTTGCTGCTATAGGTTTTATCACAATAAATATTATTTGATTTTTATTTCAAACAAAACACAATGGCGGAAAGGAGCAGGAAGAGACTGTTGGGAGGGAATGAGTAAATATGAGATGAGAAGTTGATGGGGGGGGGGGGAGAATAACTGGGACTGCCAGCCTGCAGTGGTTGAAAGCACACTCTGCTTCAGATTTGTTAAAAAACAAGAGTTTGAGAGTTTTTCATAGTTTATTACTGTTGTTGCTGCTTGATTCAAGCTTCTCCAGCCACGTTCATAGCCCTTTCTAAAGCACCCTTCTCTGCGTGTAGAGGATCACCCTGCTGCTCGGCCTCCAGTTTGGTACAGTATTACCATGTTTTGTTTTATTTTTCTAAGGAAGTTAGGAAGGGAGCCTCCAGTTCTATCAGCGGCTCGCAGTATCTCAAATGGGTCTCATGTCTTCGTGGACTGCAGCAGAGTGAGATGTTTTAAGTGCTGTGGTAGACGGCCACAGACTTCCTGTGGCTTGTTAATAAATTGAGAGAATAAAGTTTTATTTATGGCCCCTTTAGGCCAAATAAAAAAATGCTTTGCCTTATTGTTTCTTCACTTGCACGATAATAACTGACTGACATTCAACACTGCACTGATCAAAGTCTTTGATTTGAGACATCAAGGTGATTAACAGAGCGACGGTCAGTGAGGGATGAGAGACGAGGTTCAGTGTCACGCTTAAAGTCCCATTGACATTAGCTGTCGGTCTCAAACCTCCATTATTCACTGTGATCATTTAGCTGCCATTATGAAGTTTATTAGAATTTCATTAACAATGCAAAATCCAAAGATTACAAGCATTTGGCCAAAAATAATAAAGATATAGGACAGCCTCCTCTCTAGCTGCTTTGCAATTGCTATTTTTTAATAAAAAATGTTGGTCTAATTTCCTGCAGGGAAATTCATTTCCTGGAACATGGATCACTTCAATCAATCCATGTGATGAAGACAGGAAATGCCTTTTCAAAACATCGCTGCCAGCACCAGGCAGACGGTCACATGGACGTTACCTTACCTAATTGAAAATACTGAAAATATGCTGGAGTGTTTCTCCAAACTTAAACATGGCAGAGTAACCAGTATATTAATCTAATCCAGTATCTTGATCAGCGAGTTACAGTCTTGTTCAGGTGCACACATCACCTACTCTGTACATGTTTGTTAATTCAATAGATGATTATATTTGAGCTGAGGTTTTATTCATTATGATTAAGCTTTTTTTTTTTTTTTTTGACTCAAAGTTAAAGAAATCAACACTGAAAAACCTGAAAATAATCCAGAAAGACATTCAGTACCAAGCTGCCATCTGAACATGTCTCAATCAGGCAATTACAGTTAAAAATCTATAGAAAAAAATTGTATATCTGAACTCTGCACTGAGATGTGGAAATATTGTTGACAGTGGGACATTTATACATATTTAGACAATACCACTTTTTAAAGACCTGGAACGTCCACTTTGTAAACAGGAATCTCTTGGAGGGGTGATACATACACATTTTATTTCCCTTTAAGTCCCTTTTCTATTGTAATTATGCAATTTAATAATGAAGTCATGAAGAATTAACAGTAGTACATTGTTCTAGCCATATGATCATAAATGATTATATCAGCCTTTAGGTCGTGTCTGTTGTCCTCTAGGATGCAGAGATACCTGGAAAGGGGCGTCTTCTGACTTCATGTGATGGGGAATCGTTTACTGATCAATATAAGCTTCATATTGTCTCTAGAATCATATGTCTTTTGGACCATATGTCTCTTGACCATGACTTTTCACCGATCAGATCCAAAAGTTCATCCTCTGGGGAGATGCACACAAATAATAATCACACCACACCATAAGTTGTTTACCTTTATACACACGGACCCTGGAGTTTACGCAAGAAGATGTCTGTGCTCCTGGAACATAAGACTTGGACCACATGATGTTGATGGTGGGTCTCTGTTGACTGAAGGCAGACACAGATCTGAGTTTCGAAGGACGGATAACAACCCAAACTTGTGCACACACTGGAATAACTTCAAGCTGACAGCAGCCTTGCGAACACGGTGTCTGATGGTCTGTAGCATTTACACCGTGTCTGTCATTGGCTCGGGGTGAACTTCTGCTGACAATTTGCGATTGGCTTTACGATCCTTCACGTCTCTCTGTACCACTGGGCTGTCGGCTGGCAGCTTTTCTGCTCTGGCCTCCTTTTTAAATCAGCGAGCCGCATTTTCAGCTCTTGAAACACTTAGACTGTCAACCCTGGTGCGTACGGGTATGTTTGATTTGTTCCTGCGCATGAGCTCAAGCTTTTTTTAATGTAAAAATGTTCCCATCTGAACTGTGGTGGTTTTCAGATCCTTTCGTAAAAATACAGCTTTGTAAAAATACTCCATCCAAGTAAAGTTTTGATCATAATAATATATGATATATCTCTAGATATATAAACTTGGTGGATGTCGAGCTACATAGTTCATATACAGTTAGGTAGTTTATTTGTGTTTGGGGGTGGGCCACAAGATAAATCTCAGGGTAGTGAGATGACTGAGTGAAGAAAGACAAAGAAAAAAACTAAAGTTTTCTTACAAAAATCTGTTTTCATTTTTAGGGTATTTCAAACATTCAAAAATGGATAATTTGACCTCTTCAGACACATGAATGGTGATTTAAGTGGAACCATGTGAGAATTTACAGGGAAATCACTATTTGTTGGAACTGCTAACAACTCGCAGACATCTGGAAAGTAACATTGTGTTTTTGAAAGTGGTCAGAAGCCAAAAAGCATTGGAAACCACTGATTTAATCATCAGCAAAGTGTCATATTTAAATCAGCTGGTAGTTTCCTTAATGTCGAATTATTCAGCGAAGTAACATGCAACCAAAGTTTTACTGGAGTAAAATATACAACTTTTCTCTCTGAATCATAGCTGAGACTAGACAGCACAGAGCAGAGCACATTCATCCACTGAGGCCCAACAGGCCCTTTCTATCAAACTGCACCAAATGTCACACACGCACAGATATCAGTTCTCTAAATGCCTCTAGTTTTTGAATCCATGAATTATTCCCTAGGAAATCAACATAAATATTTAAAAATGTCTTTTCTCGTAATGTTTATGAAAGTGAAAAAAAACAAATCCTGGGTGCGCCCTCTAATCTGGATCACCACCAAACTTTAATAGGTTCTTCTCTGACGCATTCCACATCCTTCCACAACGTTTCCTGGTAATCCGTCCCATAATTGTTTACAAGCAAATAACCAAACGGGTGAAACCATGGAGGTAAATATGACTTATGTCCCAAAAACGATCGAATTTCTAATTAAGTAAAGTATTTGAGTAGTTACTTCCCCACACTGAATCTTAAAGGGATAGTTCACACCCCGATCAGCATAGTGGTGAGTAGATAATGAGTGGATTTTCATTTTTGGATGAACTATCCCTTTAACTAAATCTCTCAGTGTACCAGTAACATAAACAAAGCAGATTCATCCTGACGTCCCACATTAAAAAGCTGATCTTACTATTTGCGCCGCTCACTCACATGTCGTCATTGACAACATGCAACTGAAGCAGTTTGTCCATTTACAGTTTTTATACAAAGGGACTTATTGTTAGCAGAGAAGTTGTGAGTAGCCCTGATGCACATTCAGGTTGTCGTACAGCTCCATTCACTGTGTGAAAAGCTCCAGCCTCACACTCCCTCCTCAGCTTGTCTCCACCGGTTCAGATTATCACCACCGCAAAACCAAATAAGGAAACTTTTACACCAGCCCATCTTGTCTTCAGTCTTTTTTACACAGCACTTTGTCCACTCAGCAGGGTAACAACACAGCAACACAATTGTTTCAATGTTATTTTTATTATCCAAGTCACTCTATTTATAGGCCACTGTTGACTTTCTCTCAAATGAGTTCTATTTTCTCAAAGGGCAGACATCATTTGTGACTGTTCCTCATACAGATCCTTCGCTGTCAGTGCAGCTCCACTCTCTGTCCCTGCTGCTACCAGTGTGGAGATCAATAATCCACTTCATCTCTGCTTATGAAGGAATATGACTTGGAGATTTACAGTAAGAGTCCTTTGTCCTTGTTTTACCCTCGTTTTTTAAAATACCGAGGCAGGAATCCCATAGACTACCTTCGTGGGACAGATATTACACTAAACACCAGTTAATTGGTTACGTTAATCAACTCAAGTTTGTGTAACATCCCCAATAGTGAACTACAACTGTGTGTGTTTGTGTGTAACCACCTTGGAGTTGGCCTTCTGATAGACCCATATACGCAGACTTTGTTGAGCTGCAAATATTTACGGGACGCTCACTATAATTATTGGCAGCGGTATCCCCTAATTTTGCTCATTATTTCCATTGACTTGAAGTGGGGCGTGAGGCCAAGTTCTGTGATGATTATAGAGCAGAAACAGTGGCAGTTTATACAGTCCATGATACTGATGGACAGGCTTAATTGGTGGTTTGTTCTGGTTTCCCAACAGCATCCAAATTTAAACACCACAGACCCCATTCATGACCTTCCTTTTTTTGTGGGGGGGGGGGGGGGCTAAAACAATATAAACAGCCTTGCCAAGTCCTTCTAATTATATATTCAATGAGCATAGTAATTATTGGAACAAGTAGACAAACACTGGTAGATGTAAAGCGCGGCGGTCAATACCGGTCAGTGTTTTCTCATTAAGTCTGACATTTCTACATTTTACAGTAAACACAGAACAAGAGCTGTGTCTGTGACAATGTGACGGTGTGGTGTCTTCCCACAAAGCCACTGAGTTCCCAGAATCCCACAGGACATACAGGTGTATCTTGTCTTTTCTACGCTGTGATCGGGGCTCGGAAGTGGAGGCCACAGATTTCCCATAACACAAGTATGTGCACAGGTCGTACATGCAGTATGTGCACATGGGGAGTTTGCATGTGGCCCCCGTGTCTGTGTGGGATTTCTCTGGCTTCCTCCAACAGTCCAGAGACATGCAGATAGGGGTTGTTTGTCTCTGTGACCCCCAAACGATGGATGGCACATGTATGTGTCCAAGTAACCTACAACTGTATATCTGCTGATAAGGCTGCCTCCTGCAGGATCTGGTTAGAAAAGGCAGAAGTTCGTTCAGGGGAGGAATGACGAATGCAGTCAGGTAATAAAAAAAAGCATGATAGGGCTTTTAAAATGTTTTTTTTAAATCCGAATTTCCAACATTTCACACGGTATTAGAGAATGCAAGCAGTGGTTTGACAAACCCAAAGCTAAAGGGAAGTATTGGACGACATTTTGTGACACCATAGAGACAAAGTGTGGGGAATGATAAAGAAGATGAGGGAAATAAGCCAGGAGTGGGGGTAGCCAGGACTGGAAAATAACTTGGATATGTTTGTCGAGGCTCTGGATGAGGGTCAATGGTCTGGAAATATGTCAGGAAAGGAGATAAGAGGAATAAAAAGAAAAACAAGTAAAGCAAATAAAGAATAGTTGAGAGAGAGAGGGGGCGAGAGGGGTGATGCAATTAATACTCCCTTCACACTAATGGAAATGAAACAGGCTATGTGCACATCAGGACTAACTGCTCCAGGAAAAGATCTGTACTGTACAACCCTGAGCCATATGTCTCATGTAGCATGTAGAGGTCATATTACATTTACATAACAAGGTCTGGCAGGAAGGAACATTTCCACAAAGCTGGAAAGCAGCAGTTCTCCTGTAGTACCCATCAGGAAAAGCAGGAAAAGATCTCCCCACATCTCTAACTATGGACCAACGGCACTGATTTCCCACATGCGTACAATTATGGAACGTATGATTACTTTTTATTTGGAAGAGAGGAATCTCATCAGTGTATTTAGAAAAGGAAGTAGAACAATGAATCTGTGCCTCAAATCCAGTTATCTGTGTAAATGCCCTGCCGTATCCATTATTGCAACTCTGTCCTTTCTAGTTTTCCCCTCAAGCTTCTCCATAAACTTCAACTGGTCCAGAACGCAGCTCTCTGGATCATCACCAGAGCCTCCTCCAGAGAACTCATCATCCCCGTGCTCCAACAAATAGTCAGCTCCCTGTCAAACATCACATCGATTACAAGATTCTCCCTCTTACCTTCAAGGCTGTCCATTACCTGGCACCTCAGCACCTCTTTACCTCGTACTCACGATCTTCCTCCTCCATCCTCCTCACTACTCCTCCTTGTCGCTTATCCTCGATGGGTCTAAAGTCTCCTCAGTGTACACACCTCTGAACCTGGAATTGTATCAAGTATTTTGAGCTTTTGAATATTTGTTTTTTTTAGACTGCAGAATGCACAATCATACTATGTAGGTACTAAGTGGAAATAAATCAATGTCTCATTGTCCTACCAAAAGATTAATATATAGGTTATATAAAGTTGATAACTTGTGAAATCAGTGTTTTTACCGACACCTCGATAATGTGATAATTGTGTTGATGTTGAATTTTTGTTTTTTCATAATACAATTTGCTTTATAATGACATTTTGATCACCTGAAGAATATAGAAGTATTCAAATCAAAACACAAAATAAGTATTAGTGCTAACAGGTAGGGGACATTAAATGTAGGACAAAGCTGTCACCTGTTGAGCTCTCACTACTTTACAAATGTAAAAAAACTAATTTTTTAATTTCACAATGTACACCTGACTATATTGGCCCAACCATAAACAAGTAATCACACCTATGTTAAAAGTTTCAGTGGCTCAAGATAGATAATAATCTTGAGACTGCACATCCCAGGGTGTATTTAAATCAGCAGTGTGACAACATAGTATTTTCCAACACCCAAGAAGGTGAAAGAAGGTGAAAGCTTTTGTTATGTTGGACTTTGGAGTGAAAGTAAACTGCTATTACCTGATCCTCCAGAAAATGAATAGTGCAGAAAACATGCAGGCCAGTAACTGGTGGTGCAGACCTGGTATGTATCAAAATGTCTAAAGTAAAATAAAAAGTATTTGTTTGTTTTTTATTTCAGATCATCATAGTCACATTTAGAGCACATAACTCCACCAAGGCCCATTTGTCCGGTTTTGAAACCACATTTTAATTCATAAATGCTCTAAATTGCACACAGTCGCTGTTAATGTGCCTGATTTCTTTCATCATGATCCATAAATTATTCCCTAGTAAATTCATGAAAATGTCAAAAAAAGATTTTTTATTGTCTAGAACTTTGTCTAGATCCAGCCCCAAATTTAATATGTTCTTTCTAGGCCCTTATCCTATCCTTCCACCAGGTTTTAATAAAATCCGTTCCATATATTTTTTTTGAGTCATCCTAACAATCAGACAAAGCTTCAGTGTTAGTTTCTATTTTGCTTTTGAAGGAAAACGATATTTTAGTTTGTAAGTTCATATGTTATCTTTTGTCCGGTGTGCTGGCAAATGTGCTCCGGTTTGAAAAGATGAACACTGTTTCCCCCAGGTAATCATGAATCTCTCCGTGCTCCCACAGTGACAGTCAGAGAAGCACCTGAAGCAACCACAGAAGTGACCAAAAGAGGATCTCCACTTTGCAGTTGGGGAATGTTGCTCAGTTCCTTCTCCCCTTCGATGTGAGTCTGTGTTCAGTTGAGTCAGCATTTTGTGAATGTCAAAGAATTCGTACCTTAGAAATGTACAAAACAAGTTGTGATGGAAGCTGGGCCGTGCAGCTGCAGTGGCTGATTGAGAGAAAAGCCTCTCGGCACAGAGTGCTCCGAGCTCACGTTGCCAGCCGTTGCATGAATAGGGAGCAGCGGAGGGCATTCTTCACACAGCCATTCTGAACACATATTTAACATCTTTGTTCATGTTGGTCGTTAATCCCCCTTGAACTGAATATCAATTAACAAGCAGCTCTTTATAATCAGGTTGGAGAATAGCTGATGGTAAGAAAGGGATTTCAAATTGCTGCCCGTTCACTTAACACTTAATGGTGCTTTCTGGGAGTCCTCCCTTGTTGGGCCGTGTTTTATGGTCAGATAAAAGTTGTGCGGGGAGAAGAATGCCATGTGGGCTCTGTGCCAGGAGGCTGGTGTTTCACAGCAGCTCCTGCCACACACCGGGATGTGACGAGAAAACTTGGTGGGAGAGGGCCACTGAGGTGAGGGGTTGGGGGGGCCCTCTCAAGGTGCCACTTCCATGGAGATGCAGCTGGGTCAAACAAGACTTCCATCAGCCGACAAACAAAAGGTGAAGTGGCTGACTGACTGCCTCATTAGTGGCAGCCCAGCAGCCGCCACCAAACTGCTGAGATCGGCTTTATCTAGGGGGCACTTTTCAACACAAAGTACAAAGTGCTACACAACAAGAAAACAAATGGTTAAAATGCAGATGGAAGTACGTAAATAACAACGATAGAAATAAAAGACCAAAATAGCCTGGCACCCCAAGTAAATTCAGAAAAGTGCCGTCTGAAAAACATACTTGTTCAGCTGAGATTTAAAAGAAGATACTGTCTCAGACAGCCGTCCTCGGCCAGTTCATTCCAGAGCCTTGGGGCCCTGATGGCAGACACTCTGCCCCCTCCCCCCCCGTTTTCAGCCTAGATTCAGGAAGTGACAGCAGACCCACATCGCATGCTGTGCAGAGGGAAATAAAACTGTGTTTGTTTTTTCTTGTCGAGATGACTTCCACTTGGAGGACAAGGGAAAAGAGGCAGCGAGGTCACCTCGTACTTGACCACCCCTCTTGTTCTCTCTAATCACAGACCCAGCGCCTCTTGGAGCATTCTGTGAAAAAGCACGAAGTGGCATCGGGCCCCCTCCAAACACACATTGTGGCGCTGAGTTCATGATCTGCATTCAACCAGCACATGTGGAGAGGACACAGAATATGTTTGCTCTGCAACAGGATGAATCAGTGACATCACAAGATGGCCACAGGGGGATTTAGTGGGATAGTTGACATGCAATTTACCGAGATCAATGCATCACCAGTGTGGAGTTATACAATATTTCATAATTTAATTTCATCTACAGTAAATACTCAGACTATTTAATACCAACAAGCCTAAATCAGGGAGAGACAGCTAGGATGCTGACAAAGCACTGAACATTTTCTCCAGCAGCCACGAGAGCGCTGTTTAAAAATAGCTCAGCAAATGAGGTGTTTGATGAGAGTGGCTCTCGTGATATACAGCTAAAACCAGTTGTGAGGAATGAAGGTTGGCTGGTGATTCAATATTCATAAAAACAGTTAGTAAAACTTATGAGTGTACTTTATGTTCCCTAAAGACTATTATCAGTGATTCTGTGGAAAAAGCATCTATAAAACAACTTCAAATAGTGGCAGCGTTTGCATATTTTGTGTAATGATAGTGTTTCTTTGTTTTTACTGTGTGGTTGTTATATTTGCAGTAAAACACATTCCTGCCTCTGGTTAATCCTTTGTAATAAGTTCTTGATTATGGCATTGATGAGGTAACTCTTAAGTGCTATTGAAGACTTTCCTTCAGGAGCAGCCAATAAGAGATGAAGCCATGAGGACGGA
>NC_047164.1:21536615-21589115 GCF_009819705.1 Hippoglossus hippoglossus
TCTGTGTCCTCTATTTCTGTAGACAAGGCAAGACAGCCGGTGAAGTATTGGTAAGTGCAACGTAGCCCTGCTTTATCATTATAATAATGAAATCATCACCAGAAAGTCTGTTCCTATAGTTTGACTTAAGCTATAGAACGTCACAACCTAAAAATATGAATATTGCTAATATTGACATATCACAGTGTGTCTGGAGTATTTGTGATAGCGAGTATAAGAGGAGGAGAAGGTAAAGGACAGAGTCTCTGAGGGAATGTAAGCTCTATGGAACCTTTTAAATAAAAAGATCACGATCCACACGATGTGGCTGCGTATCAGTTTCAATCCCCATCCATGACAACACACACCTGAAAATGTATATCACATGACCCCTCCCGTACACTGGGCAACAGGGTCAGCAATGCTTGTAGTTGATTGATCCATGTTGTGTTCTCGTTGGTAGCTGAGGCTGATGCCAGTTGTTTTCTACCTGAAGGGGATCATGTGATAGGAGCCTGATGAATCTGCGAAGGCTACGTTGTGACCAAAGAGACCCAACCAGCAAGCTGTTGTGAGGGTTTTTGTTATCGTTTCCAAACATCTGCCCGTCCAGATTAAAACACAGCACCAGAGTTTTAAGATTAAAACAGGGCCAGCAGCATTTACAAACCCCTCTGTTTTAGTGGCTCTAAAACTCCTGAAACGTAGTAATGTGGATGTGGCCTCAGCCTCTGTCTGTGTCAACTCACACCTCTGACTCTTGATTAGCCTACGTGTCATTTTCAAACATGTAGCTTTCCCATAAAGAGGAGCAGAGCTGTCAAAGGTTTTCAGATGTGTCATCTGCTGTGACATCTAACAGTAGGGGTGTGGCACATTCAGAATCAAATAAACAGATGCAGAGAGAGCTTATGTTTCACAGAAACAGATAATGATAAGTACCTCTGTCCTGTGTAAAATAAGCACATAATCCATCCTCCAATGTGCTGAGTCCCAATAAGGTTACACATGAGACATCAAGCATGAAAGCAGGATACAAGTTTATTCCTTCAAGTGCCCATGCTGCCAATATTGTAAGTCCCAAACATGAATTCTTCTTAAAACCCCAATTTTTAGTAACATATAAACAGTACTGCACAAAAAAACTGATTGTAAAATTTAACAATTTTACACCCACTGAACAGTTACTGAGTAGGTATGTCTGTGTATTACCTGTGGAGGGCAGCATCAGGCTTGGGATGCAGCTAGGCCTCCTGTAGTCTTAGAAGAAGAATAAGAATAGGAAGGAGAAGGACAATGGCACACCAGGCTGTTTGTGAAGAGCAAAGCTGGAAAGTCTTTATTGCACATGGACCTGAATCTCAGCCCTCACTGACCAGGCCTTTTGAAGTCATACAAACCAGTTTTAAGTTACAGAGCTGAAGAGGATTTATTCTGAGCCGACTCAAAGCAGACTGAGATTTAACATATAGCTTTGTATGAAGGTTTTTTTCTCAACAAAGTTTAGAAGGAGTGAGAGAAAGAAGGTAAACATAACCTAAGTTATTACTTAGCTAGTAGTAAGAAGACAAAGTTGAAGTAGTCGCAAAATAAATATTTTCCAATAATCGTTTCTAAAGTATGAACTGGATCACAGTCTTGAACTTCTGATACTTTTGTTTTGTCAAAAGTCGAAATTATGACTGATTGTGAATATTGTACTGTAACAGACCCAATTGCCAGATATTGATGAGAACGACTTACAGTCACAACATTCTAATCTAGTTTCATTTATCATTGTATTAGTATGTGAAAAATATTGAATTTTCAAGGCATCCAAATTTCTAACCTGTAAACATTATGCTAGGTGAAACTAAACCTATTAATATTAATCTCATTTGCCACTGGACAAATAATAATGATTTTTAAATTGGAAACCTTTTACAATTTGAAGCTAACTAAATATACAAGCACAGGTTTATGTTATAACATTAAAGATGTGTCCTAGTAAACCATCCCACGAAGCAAATATGCATATTTTGTCACAGACGACATCGGCTTGTCACAGTAGGAAAAGCGCTGGTGTAAATAATAAAATAAACGATGGCTGAATTCCATTTAGCTGTTTTAATTTCATGGTCTTGGTTTTGTGCACGCTGGCTCACTGTCACTATGTCACTGAGTCATCAACCTCCCGTCCCTCTGTGGTAGCAGGCGGAGGTAAGATTTAAAAGCTGACAAATACAGGATTGATCAACAACAACTATCTTGACACAGATCTGTTAGATTAAGAATTGTGATGAAAATGCAAATCCAGTGAGACATCTTACAGTTGAAAAATCTAAAGTTCCTCTGTAAGTAATTGGTAACACCATTTCAAAATGACCTCCAACTTAATTTGGGAGTTTCTTGTTCATTAGCGTGCATACAGCGATATGGATGTATATATATGCGCTGTAAGGTTATTTTAGCTAATGACCAGAAGTCATGGCCATAATTCACACAAGGTTTCACGGGGCTAGGAAAAAGCTTAAGAACTAAGGAACGGCTAAATGGAATTTAACCATTATTACTGCATTAATCACAACCTGTGCTTTCCTGCTTGGACATGTCAATATTTCGGATGTAATAAAAGACCTATAGCTGACAGGAAGTAAACCTGAAAGCAAGCTGGTGTGAAAATAGAACTCATATTAATACAATATATAATATGTATAAACCTATTTGTAAAGATGATATAGTGATGAATGTATGAACTGCCACTTTTCTTTTGAAATACTGAGGGTGATATAAATGACTTGATTAATAAATTAGACAGAATGAAAGTAGGTTTAATTAACGACAATCAAACGTTTTTCATATGCATATCCAATAAGATACTTTTTACTACAGTTGTTAAAAACAGTTTGACAGACATTCACATCTTCCAGGTAACACAAAAGGGAATCAAGCCAAACTCATTTATTATCTTCAAGGTTTCTAACATCGTTGTTCTTAGTTTAGCTTAAGTGCTTTCAGACATGCATTGAACTCCAGATAATCTCCTGAAATTATCTGGAGAGGCTATATGTGAAAATGCAAATGTCTAATTCAGAGGCTCTGGACCATCTCGGGAGTTTTCCATGCCATTATTAAAAACTCAGGATAATGTTTGAATGAGCCCATGCGAGAACACTAGGATATTGTCCGGAGGATTCACTGCAAACTCTTGAAAATGTTCCCAATTTTTTTAGTGGTATCTCACAAAGGAATCCACACTGTCTGGACATTTTCTGAAGTTAATGAAAATGGCTATTGTGGATTGAATCCTACTAAAGGCACAAGTTCAGATCTGGTGGGATTTCTTAGTTTAGAGATGCTGCAGAAGTGACCACTCTTCCTTAATATGTGTATTTAGTCAGGTAATGTTCCCAAAATTATTTTGAAAAAGATTCATTCCCCTAAAAGAAAATTCAATCCAACTTACTACAGACCAGTGCCCTTTCAAAGATAATCATGAGAATTATACTGTAAAAGATGAATATCAAATCATACTGAAATGGTTACTGGGGTCTTTATTTTTATGTTATATATAAATGACTTAAAAGAAGCTGCCTCAGGCAAACCTATTTTACATGCTGACGATGTTAAATAGTTGTGCACACAGATTTAAAAGATTTGCTGAGAACACTCTTAGTGAGGAACTATCAGAAAATAACATTATCCCTACCCTTGGGTATAAGAGGCCATTCTAGTTGCTTCCAAAGTCAAATTTGCAACCGCATCAAATTTTGTTGTCCAAGTTGGAGAGTTCATTATAAATAATTGCTAAAGACAATCTTGGTTGTATTATAGACTGGCTTCAAAATCACTCACCAAGATAAATATCATAACCTGTTTACAACTGGCATTAAAATGCTTTTAGGGTGATCAGATCGATGTCTGATAAAGCTTGACCACATGGAACACAGGTGCAAATACACCTATGCCCCACTGAGGATGGATTGTGATCTGATTGGCCAATCTATCGTAGAGGTGGGTTATTGTGACCACATTGAACAGTGTTAGTGTAAATGCATTGTCAATCCACATACACAGAGGGGCAACCATGGATTTGCAGCTGTTCCAAACCAGACAGGTAGCAGCAGTTGGATTTCAATGTCGACACTGGAGAGACTATTATGGTTAAAATCATATTTTGATACAATCTGGATGCAAAATGAGTTTGAATGCCAGTTGAAAATGGAGAACTAAGCTTATGGCCAGTGCAGCTATCCTCCTGGACAGCTCACATCTTCACACATAAGCTGGAACTGTAGTTCAAAGTCATATTGATTACACAACCATCTCTGTGTGGACAGGTCAAAATAAATCAATAAGGTCTATTCATCTTGATCCTGCATATTTTAGAAAGGCTTATCTGGTTAAAATTAGACATTTTTTTCATTTTCATTGAGATATTACTCACCTACATATTTGTTAAAAACATACTAAAAGTAATGAATTCTTTCTCTCTGCGGTGAGAACATCTGATATTTTAAAACATGATTCAATAGCCCATTTGGCAAAAAATATATTTCTCTACAGTGCAGCAGTACAGTTGCATAATCACTCCACAAATTTGAGTTGAGTTATTTCACAGAGCACATTTGAAATTCTCTTAAAGTAATTGTTACAAAATACAAGTGAATGTTTAATTTTTCACTTTTGTGAGCAAGAAAACATGAGAATGTCGACATAGCTTCTCTGCCACCTATGCTATTTATATGATGATTGTGTTGTCTTTGCTTGCTTGTAGTTGTTTTGTTCTTTATCTTGTGGTTTGTGAAGTTTTATTCTTGAGGACCACAATGGAAATAAGCCTTCAGCATAACATAAATAATAAACCTTCAGGCTTATTTATGTTTTTATTCTCAGTCATTTTTAAAAATATGTTTTTAATCATCAATACATTGATAGATTCATTCTTTAATTCAATTTACATTATAACAAGCAAGTATATTTTCCAAGCAAAGTTTCCATCTGTAACAAACATGGTGCATTCCAAAGCCCTTTACCAGAGAAGAATGGAGAGCTTTGTTCCTGTGTAATATAGGTATGAGAATCTGACCATTCATTCAGTGTCCATGGTTCATGGCTGTCACTTTGGTTTATAGGTGAATAGAAGTGACTGTTAGCAGAACAATACTGGAACAGAATTTTTTCAACAAAATAACATAGCTGAAGTCAGGACAGAGTGAGGCCCAAGACAGAGCCAAGAGAAATTCCACTCTTCACTTGTGACAACTGTAGTTTTCCTAATGAATGTTTAAAATCTGGTCAGGGAGAAAGTACAAAACTGACATTTGATCAAAAATATCTCAGTTAATACTTTCTGGTCGAGCAATCATTTCTGTTAAATATCAGTGATTTTATATAAATGGAATTTTTTCATGAAAAAAAAACTCTAGCAGTGTCATTACTAAACATATATCATTTAGGACTTAAGATATCTTGCATTATGTTTATTGCCTGTGAAACATCAAATAACTGCTAACTACTTTATATGTATTGTACTAAGACTTACGAGTGGGAATAGGGGGGAACTAGCTTGTTATAAGATTAGTGTATAGGATTTAGCAATTGACTATAATATTCAATTTGTAGTTTTCATTAGTGTATAATCAACTGACTCTAAGAATCCCTTTGTATCTACATAGGGAGGGGGTCCTCTTCTGTTATGCTACTTGGAGGCCACTGTAGAAGTGGAGGGGGAGGGGAGGGTCATTCAGTTTGTTGCAATCTGCAACTTCATCGCCTGAGACCAGTAAATCTTGCAAATCTAACCATTCAAATCAGTGACTGGAAAAGTTTAAAATTTAGCTAAAATATTTAAGAGATTTGAATATGTAACTGAGAAACATCCGTCTGGCCTGTGTGGCTACAATTTAGGAAATATGTACATATTTATCTTTTAAGTCATTATTGCCTTGGGAGGGTTAAAGAAACATGAAAATATATTCACAAATATATTAGTGGTATAGTTTACAAACAACAAATCACAAAATACAAGGCATATAGTTTATTTAAAAACAGAAAAATACACATTTAAACAGTTATTTTCTATCTACCAGCTTCATCAAAAAATGCAAAAATATGGAACCTTAGTGTTATATCAGCGTTTGAGTGTCCAATTGTACCCCCCAATTATATCTCACTTCATCATATAAACCCAGCTGGGTCCTGGAAGTGGATGCATAATGTATATTATTCCTTTAACAGGATCTTCCTGTCTGGACTGCCTTGCCGGCTGGAGACTGACTGAGGCAGATACATGATTCTAACTGGTAAGTGATCTGGTTTATTTGTTTACTTTTTACGATCATGGCATTGAGTCATTAAATTGTATGTGACAGTGTGTTTCTGTTCTCTTTGTTACTTTTTGTTACAAAATGCTTAGGTATAATATAAGTCTCTCGTTTTAAAATTCTTAAAAACTGTCAACACGATAGCAAGATTTCACACTGAAATTATATAAACATAATATGCTAAATCAGTTGGATTAATGCATTTCATGTATCGGTCATAGAAAAATGACTCAAAGGCCTGAATATACAGTATAATTGTATGTGATAGTCTCACTTTGCTGAAAAGCACTGAGGGGGCTTTTGTGTGTGTGAGTGTGTGTTTGAGAGAAAGAGAAAGAGTGTGAGACAAATAGAGATTGGGGGCTGGAGGGACCCGTATTAGCCGAGACACTTGAATGAATTTGAAGAATAGGTTTTTTACATGCAGAGCAGTTACAATACCGGGCCCTGACCGGCAGACAGTACCAGCGTCTCTGATTTGAATGACGCACACCTGCCTGATTGGTGGGATTTAAACACTTGTTTCAGGAGAGTGTCCAAACAAAACTGAGTCCAGCTGCATCGATTTATCTGCCTCTGAGATGTGGAATCTGAGAACAACATGAATAAACGATTGAAAGCTTGACACAAATTATTTTCTTTATGTTTTTGGCAGCACAGTGTTGTTATAAGTTGGCCATGCCTCTATAATGCTACAGTGATGTTGAAAAACACTGCAAACTAAGACACCCTCATAGTCTTACAACTGATTGAGCAAACAACCACGAATAATATAAAACCAGAAAGAAACAGTAAATGAAATTAAAAGTGAAAAATAAAGGTCATAAACTTAATATCTTTCCCCAACCAGACCAGTTTGAAGGCAGCCAGTGTGTGCATGTATCAGCAGTCAGTGTGAGATTGATTGTGACTTACAACAGTGGTGTAAATGTCCGACAGTATTAACTCTGTCAAGTGGCTGTCCGGGTACGGTTATGTGATCTCATGAGGCAAAGCTGGCCCCCACAAATTTTATTATACACAGACACAACTAAAGCTCCCTGCCTCTCCTACACACACACACACACACACACACACACACACACACACACACACACACACACACATACTGACCTGGGGGGTCAAGGTGCAGTGACTATGAAGGTTGTCTAACTGGGCCTCTTGAAACTCTTGCCTTGCATTCCAGCGCCCGAAGGAGGGGGTTGTAGCAGCCAGGCTTATTACCAGAGAGAGAGAGGGAGAGAGACAGAGAGAAAGAGTGATAGAGAGTGAGAGAAAAGAAGTAGGGAGTGGGTGGGAGGGAGAAGTGGGGGTAGAAAGAAGCTGGAAGGTATTATGCACTATTTCCTTGCCTTCCTAGAAGCTCTCACTTGTTACCTCCCATTAGGCCGTCTGAGTTTCTACGACAAAGTAAAGGAAACGCTGAAAACTTGAACCTGCTTTTCTTCAGCTGCCGCGGCCCTCTAACTAGCCTGCTTGTTTTCTTTCTTTGCTGGTCCCTCTGCATGCTTTTCTCTCTCTCTCTCTCTCTCTCTCTCTCTCCCTCTCTCCCTCTCCTTTCCGTCTCCCTCTCTTTCACTGGGCTGTGTGTAAGAGGATCACTTTGTTTCCGTTGCCTTTTTCCGCGGTGCTGCAGACACACATTGAGGGGAGGATTGGATTTGAGGGGATACTGACAGGGTTGCACAGCTGCAACAGTCCCCTCCATCTCCACAGCAGGACTAATACCCCCCTCCCTCTCTCTCTCTCTCTCTCTCTCTCTCTCTCTCTCTCTCTCTCTCTCTCTCTCTCTCTCTCTCTCCCTGTCTCTCTTTCCCTCTCTCTCCCTCTCGCTCAGTCTCTCTCTCTCTTTCTCTCTCCCCTGTGTGTTTGACTCTCCCTCTGTCGCACTTTCTGCTTCTGCCGATCGAAGGGGTGGGGGTGCCATATGGGAGCTTAGAAAAATGGAAGTTGATCGGAGAAAGACAAGAGAGGAATCTCCCATTCTTGGGCTCAGATGTCCGGATCTATGTGGTGAGTGCGTCTCTCTTTCTCTCTGAGCACTTTTAGGAAGTTGTCTGCACCCTAAGAATCCCCAACATGCTTTTATTTTCAAAACTGTGTTTGATTCCTCTTTGATTTTGATGTAAATGTTTCCTACTGTTACCCTTTTTTAGTTTTACTGCTGGATTTGTAGCTCTGTGTTTTCTTCGACTTCTACTTGTAGGGTTCAAGTTCACTGTTCATTCATAATTTGCAAGCTGTAGTGATAAGAAGGGTTTTGTGCTTTTGAATTTGTAAGTTTTGAGGGTCAAGGTAGAGTGAGACAGGAGGTGGAGTGGAGGCCGCCTGGGGGAGGGGAATTTGGAGGGGTCAAAGAGAATGGCACTTGGCCGAGGCAGCACAAAGGCTCTGAAAACTTTTTTAGTTTGACATTATCAGTGCAAAACCTGTGCCTGTTTCACATCCTGGAGACTGCACCATGTTCCCAGCTTTCCTGCTATGGAGGCCATTTATTTAGATGATAATTGTGATCTCCTTTACTTTTTTTTTTGTTTTTAAGTGTGGAGGGATTGCATCAAAGTTTTACTTACCATCATCCGCAAACTGACCACTCTCACCATCTGACAAAACTTCATTAAAGATACATCAAATAAAAACATTAACTGTGTTGATAACGTGAAGAAATATCAGAACTTTTATACTCCAAGTTCACAGTACATCTTGTAGTCTAAGCATGGATCCAGATTTCATCAGACTCGGATACTCAACTTCATTAATTCATATGTTGTAGATCATGAATGCTTGTTGCAGATTTTAAGCTGTTCTGTGCTGATCTTCATATAAGTTTGAAACTGTTTATTCCCTCGCATAATTAATGAAAGATAATTTTAGCTAATATCTTTATGATCATTGTCTTTGACTGGTTTGTGGAGGCACATCACTTTATATTTTATTTGACCATTTCTGTATTGGAGATAAATCTAGACAAAAGAAAACTTAACCACTGTAATTGTTTGACGAACGTTGACACAAAATACAAATTTATTTCATCTAAATACACTTATATGTTTTCTAAATTACAGTTTTCAGAGGGACAAAAGTTATTTTCAAGTTAGTGGTTCTCTCTGAGAAATGTAATACTTTTTTTCACTAGATGGTGACGTGCGCCCAAAACGAACTTGTGTGTGTACGTCTGGGAAATGAGCTGAGTTAAGTGAGTGAGTCAAGCTTTTAGGAAGCTGTTGAATTTCAGAGCTGTGATTTATGGGTCTCACCTTGATGGTTCATTGGCAGTTTGGGCTTTTGACCTCACTCCATCGTCTCTTTGAGGAAATCAGAAGCCGTCTCTCTGACTTACTTATTCTGTGCCTCCCTGGCTCCCTCCGTTCATTAAACATCTCAGTAGCATGGAAATGAAGAGTCCCGGCCAGCATTAATGGACTCATTTCTTCCCTTGAAAGTTAGTCTTTAAACCAAGATTTAAAAGAGATGGAAAAATGTGCCTTTGTGGATTTATATTTGTTCTGCTCTCTGTGCAGTGTGATATCCGGTTTAACCAATAGAATGTGGGGAAGCTTTGCTGAATTTCAGTCACCACTACTTCATATTTATAAATGTTCAGAAAATGTTTCTGCTGCAGAATCTAGTCCTCTATTTTGGGCATGTGGGTCATACTGTTATGAAGCAGCAGAACTGAACACGTTAATGAGGACTCGGAAAGTTACAGTCCAAAAAGTTGTATTCTGGGTAAAAGTGGATTTGTTTCAGCTTCTACAATGTAAAGGGACTGCATATATAATCTCATTTGCATGCTCAGCGCTAGGGATCAACATCTCTTCCACATCTTTTCTCATGTTCTCACATTTCTATACATCACACTATAAAGCACTATTGTTAAATGATAAATTAATTTGTGAGCCTAAATAAACCCAACATATTTAAAGTGATTTAAACAGATCCTGATTTTATGGAAGTCCAGAATTCCTAAACAAAGAGCTGCAGTGTTTTGTGGGTCACTGTTCAGTCAGCTGGTATGGTACAGTTCATCCTCTCATCGAAGACCCTGGATTACTTGAATCTGGGCAAGTAGTTTGTGTTTTTATTAATAGTGCTGAAGTATGTTTTACGTCTATAGCTGACTGAAGTTGTTTGTTGTCATTTATGCCAGGTGAAGACATGTAGTCAGATAACCTGCCTGACCTCCACAGCCAATTTTAGCCTCTCCCTCATGCCTCCTCTGGTTATAAATTAGCCTGGTTGTTGATTCCAAGCAGTGAAAGGAAACGCTCACTTAGTAGCAGTGATTTATTAGTTGTGAGCCTGATGCAGCCATGTGACTGACACAGGTGCCAGTTAAGATGAGAACAGGTTCACACTGCTGCAGGAAGTAGGAGCTGCTTTTCCTTCCTGACGCTCAACCAGGAGCAGAATATCAATTTATTAGTATTCCTTCTAAGGAATCTTTTTTTATCATTCAGAGAGCTACTTGGTGATAGTGCCACAACATAATTCATGTGATATTTTGTCCATGAATTTCACAGGGATACATTAGTACATCTACTCTAGGAGGGGTTTGATAGTTAGCAATCAAGTCCATGAGCATCTATGAAGAAAATAGGAGTGTTAAAATAAGTGTTATTTTGCACATTACCTCAATGCAACCTGTGTTACATGTAGTAGTACTTACAATTAGAAATGCGAATCCCAAATAAATGATTCATTTTTACACACCTGCTCACTTCGTGTGGACGTGTGAAGCATGAAAAATCAATAAAGCAAAGTAGCAGGCTATATCATGTATACATGCTCAGTCATTTGAAAGTAATCTATCTCTGTAAATTGAGTTGTGCTTAAGTAAGATAACTTTGTTAAGATGTTTGTATGACAGTCACCATAATCTGAGTATTGCCTTACTCGGGTTATGATCGAATTACCAGAGTGCATGTAAACGCTTTAAACGACAACCCTCTTGACCTCTTCTGTTCACAACACTCTCTAAAGCACACATACGTGAAACCTTAGTTTTATTGTTTTAACAAGGAATATAACAGAAAACAAACCTCAGGTCCATCTAAGAGGCAATTTTTTCTGTGAAAGACGTAATTTCATATCCACATAACAATATATATCGTTGCTCAGTAATCTTACCTTTTCTCAACCAGGATCATTTGGGGCCATGCTTTTGCAGAAGTTGCGACTGCAGCTGTTATCCCCCTACACCTTTGGGATTTTTTGCCTTGTGGTGCTTTGAGAAAAAGCTTGTGTTATACTCTGAGTATGCAAGGGTACCATGCTTCAAATCCACCAAGGGGACGATGGCTTTTTAGGTACGAGCTCCTCGTTTTGCCTCCGCTAGTCGGAGTCATGCTCCTGTAGAATTCCTACGTTCCGTGTGACGTTCACTCTCCTCCGTGTTTGTTTGTGTTGCCTTCGTGTTCCGTTCCTGAAGAGAACAAAGAGCTGTCTAAGGCCCAATCCCATTTCGCCCCTTGGCCCTTCCCCTTCGTTCTGCGAGTTCACGTGTAGGGGTAGGCTGTTCCAATACCTGTTGGGACGGAGGGGTAGGGCTATGGGGTAGGGCTTTATAGCCCTCGAAACTGAGAATATTCCGACCCTCACTTCAAACCTATGGGTACCCAGAATGCCTTGCGAATCACTGGAAGGGAGACCCACAAACGTAGTCTTTTCTACATTAATAAGGATTTAAAAATTACGATAATGTTTGTAATATCTTAGTTTAATATCATTTCAATGTATTATGGTAATTTTTTCCACCACAACCTTAAAAAATAAAGATCGCAACCGTGCTAGCGTTAGGATGGTAGCGTTCTTTTTTTTGCCTGATAATCCCGTATTTTCACAAAAATTCCATATCAAATTGAAGATACACGATGCACTTGATTTAACCAGCGTATAGCAGCGATGTTACTAAACTTAACTGCTCCTCTAATAACAAAGCATAACCCTTGAGAACAAGGGGTAGGGCCAAGGGGTGAAGTGGGATTGGGCCTTAGTGTAAATGACATTAAAAATACTGCTGTTAAAAGGGATTTGCTAGACAATGGAATAAACGATAAAACCTACAGTAATATGAAATGATAGATTTTTTTTATACTGCCACATGATATCATCATATCATACAGCCCTATTGCTTACTATAGGGCACTGAATAAAACAAGTTCAACTTTTGAGAGCGGACAAAGGAATCTTGAGTTTTGCTGACTAATGTGGGCACTCTGAATGACTGTGCTGTTCGAGGTTTGTTATCAGAAGAACTGTTCCATCAAAGAAGTTCATAACCCGGGAGGCCAGGAAACCAGCAGCCTAATTGACTGCATTTTGTCTCAGCACCCCTGTCTTGTTGCTTCGGACATGCACTGAACTCTGCAGTTCCCACTTATTTTCTCCGGAAGAGGTGCATGTGTGAATGCAAATGTCTGAGTGAGACTCTCAGGTGACTTTCTCCACCTGGCCTTCTAGTATAATGTCAGTAGAAATCCAGGAGAAGTCGATGTAAGAACACAGCTGGATCCCCCGCTGGATTCACTGCGAGGGAATGGGGGGGGGGGGTTGAGGTTGATGACGCTTCTAACAAGAAAAATGATGAATGAAAAAAACTAAAAGAAAACAAATATCTCCCGGTGAAAAGCGGCGACAGACACATAGAAGACACAGATGAAGATGCCTAGAGAGTTTGAGCCGACACTATTGTCTCAAGAAAACCACGTGATCTCCGCAGTGGAGTTAATACATCGCTCCCTGCCTCTGTCTGCTGCACCCGGCTGCTCCACCTCCCGCCTAAATAATGTGGAGATTTGTTGCTGTTGTGAATGCGTCTGTGCAGAAAACCTCCCGCTGTGTTGTGCATAGGTGAAAGGCATGCGCAGGTCATTGAAAACAGCTTATGAGTGGCACACTCATTACTTCCTTAGAAGGACCTCTTCAGTTTGTTGATGGAGCTTGGATGGTGACTCCTTCATTATGTTGCAATATCCTGCACTACGCTGACTATGCAGGTAATAAGCAGGAGATCAAGCTCTAACTTGGATGGTTCAGCTCCAAAATGGATGGCTAACTTTTTTCTGTTATAAGGGAGGAAAAGCTTTCATGCTGTTCATTGCTTAATGTCACAAGGCCCATATAAACAGCTCGTTCGAGGTGGGAATGTTTTTCACTTTACTATTCTGTATAAAAGGTGCAAAGCAAAGTCATAGAATTGGGTTTGCCTCTGTAAAGGGGAGAGACATGGTGGGAAAGGATACTGATGCTGCTGTGTTGTACTGTTTCTGAAAGGCTGGCATGCTATAGAGTTTACCACAAAATTAACTTCCATATGTGGTGGTTGCTGGCCATGGAGGGGGCTCATAAACTTAAATGCTACCATGTTGTGTTTGGTATTATATTTGTATTTGTATAATCTCTGGTTTTGTTCGTTGAATGCAGCACCATTAAAGTTCAGCTCGTAGATGTCTTGTTTCTTGAGAGGCTTTTCCTCCTGGCAAGCTGTGTCTTATTTTCTCTGTAGTTATTGGTTAACTCTTTGTCATGTTTTTCCTATAGTGCAACTATTCAAGACATAATCAGTTATACAGTAGATTTGTACACCTTGTGGCAACTCAGAACTCTCCAGTTTTTCAAAAAGGACCCTACTACTTTGTGTTTGTGTGCTATGCTGATAAGACATTTTAAATCTTTCCCAATGATTTGTCAACACTTTTACAAGCTTCTGTGGCCAAAGCCCTGTGGCTCACTCCACCGTCGCTCTATCCAGGCATCAATGTAAACTGAGAGCATTTTCCATAGAGTCAACATCCGTGTGTTCAACCTCTGAAAAAAAACATTTTGACGTGGTTATTGTGGTACCACCACTGCCACAGTTTGATGTCAGATGTCAGTAGATATTCTTCATCTCTGTCAGCTTGATACTTTCACTCTTCCTCCTGGATGGAACTGTGAATCAGAGACCTAAGGATGACCAAGGGAAAGTTGCCTGGTGGAAGTCATGAGAACTGCTTCCACTTTATTCATATGGTGAAATGAAATCATGATTTTATGGCCCATTAGCATGAATTATTTTGATGAATAGTATCAAGGCCAGATGGATGCAAGTTGTCATTCAACACTGAGATAATGACTACAGATAGCTGATATGTGTCGTAAGTCAGATTCTTGAATTCTTGAATTATTTATGACTTGAGTCAAGTCTTGGCCGTGATAGTGAAAAACAACACTGACATTTAGTGTTCATTGTTTGCTGTGACGAATTAACACAAGTTGCTACATTTTCAGTTTAACCCATTATTATAAAATGAATCCGAAAAATTAGCAATATGTGGGTCTTTGAACCTAAAGCAATATTAAAAAAAAAGGTTATTGCAATGACTTACAGCTTGCACGCATGCACCCGCACACTATACAACAACACTCACACACACATTGAATTCTACCACAAATGGCCCCCAGTGGGTTGGTTATAAAGTGGGTGATGTCATGTCTGTGATGGCGACTGTGTGTCCCTTTACCAATGATCCATTTCTTATCCAGCTGTCCTCAGTGACACAAAGCAGAGAGAAAGAATAAAAAGACAGAAAGAAAGATAGACGATCCACCAGTGAGCATTTTTCATATCCTTTTCCTCATCCACCTCTAGCCAGCTTTATATCTGTCATTAATATGTCCCTGTCATTAGCTGAAGGTGCCGAGACCAACATTGCTTCTGAATTTTGGATAATTTAAACACCTTATTTCAAAAAGTGCTTATCTTTGTTTGTACTTTAATTCAACCATTTTTATATTTGTAGCATATTTATAGTATATATGTCTTTCGTCCGTTTTAAGGGCAGTCTGTTTTGGATAGACGCCAGATTCTCGGGTCAAGAGATCAATGGCAATTTGTCTGCTTGTCTCTGCGTTGACAGGATTCAGGATCAGCCTCCTTGTTTGCAAGCAAAGAGGGTGCAGGATGTCTTTGTGGAATCAGCTGTATGCGTGCGGGTGTGGCGGACCCAGTGTTTGCAGCCACATGACGCTCTGCGCCATTATAAACAGCTCGGCATCTCTAACTATCTCAGCCCCTCGGTGGTCACACAGATGTGGGGGGCGTGGGGGAGGGGAGTCCTTGCAGAGCTCGGCGGCACACTGGGAAATGGCTTCCATACATTTAGTATTTCCTCTTTGAGGGCAGTCCAGTGTGGTGCAGCAGGGTTGTCGCATCAAAGCTGTGCTGCGAGGAGGGGTGGAGGACCTGGATAATGCAGACACAATGGGCTAAGGCAAACATTAGGAGTGAGACAAAGGACACTCTACTCAGGTCACAGTGGGGGCAACTCTTCCCATTATCTGAGGGAAGTGTTCTTAACTGAGGGACTTTTTAAAGCCATCAGCAAATTAGGGGCTGTGCTGACTTGCTGGTGTGATCAAAGCCTCGAGAGTGTGTCTGTTTACAGACGAGGGCTGTAAAGCACAGGACAGCAGTCACAACACGACACAACATGGGGCTGGGTTTGCGCTGAACATGCTATCATGACCATGTTATCATTGTCACAGCCAGGGTATTTACTCATGGGAAGCAAAGGATCCGTTCTTTCTCATCTACATTATAAACACCACAAGCACCATATGTTGTAGGGTCAGCTCAGGGTTCCTGCACCATATGCATCCACTTCTGTTTTCAAATTAGCCAAAATGCAATCAAGGTATCTCTGTATCCAGAATTAGAGCCAGTCCTTTGTTTTGAAGGAAATCATTATCTGTATTCTTCTGCACAATAAAATTCTCCAATCAATTCAAATAACTATCCAACTTACATTTAGGTTCCCATGGGAAAATAACGATTGATATTTTTTTTGTGTTGTTTTCTTTAATCATGAAATATTATGAGGTTTTCAGGCGCGGCTGTTTTTGATTTTGCTCTCGAAAACACAGATCCTCCTAACTGTGTCAATAATAGAGCTACAACTAACAATTATTTTCACCATTAATTAATCTGCCAGTTATTTTTTCAGCTCAGTCATAGATCTTTTGGACCATAAAATGTCAGAAACAAGTGAAACAAATCTGTCACAAGTTCCTGTTTGATGTCTTCAAATTCCTTGTTTTGCTTGATCGATAGACCAAAATCAAAAGATGTTCATTTTACCGTGAAAGAATTTATAGACAAGCAGTTCAAGCCAGCATTGTAGAAAGTTCAGACAAGCATTGTAGATGCTGGTAAAATAGAATTTCAACTTTTTTTCCCTTTTAAAGATGGCTAAAACAATTAATCAATTATCAAAACTGATAAATTGCTTCATCGACTCATCTTTACATTGGCTGCTTGTTTTAGCACTCTAAACCACTCCAGGGCTCCGACGTAGGTTAGCTTTTAGCAATTTTTATTAGCTAAACTGCTTGTCAGGTTGTGCTCTAATTTATTGCTTGAAAACAAGGCGCCAATTACATGGTAATTACGCCCTATTAAAGCTACTGCCTAACTGCTAGACATTATGAACATTTATGTTGTTGTCTCTTAGTAAACAGGCAATTTACTTTAGGGTTGTTTAGTCACTGGGAAACGGTATAATCACAACAATTAGCCGCTCAGCATCAAAAAAGGAAATCTCACTTGAGAAACCAATAAAAAGAAAAACTGGAAAACAAATGTAGGTAGACAAACTCACAGATCCCTATCTTCAAAATGGCTTCAGCGAATGTCTATATATTCACTGGTGGTTGTCCAACTGTGTGTGCTTTTTTTGTATGAAACCCTATGCGTGTTTGTGTGACTGAAGGGCCATTATGGGACAGGCTTTTAAGGGAGATCTGGGAAGTGGAAACCTAATACTGCCTGACTGCTGCTCTTGTGTACATGAACCCCACAGCTGCTGGCGAGAGAGAGAGAGAGAGAAATGAGGGGGAGAAAATGGGAGGAAGAAGGGAGGAGGGGGTGGAGGAGAGCGTGGTGCGCTCAGTAATTAGTTGTCTGGTTTTGTATTGACCAGTCTGGTGCTTAGACCTTAGGGACTGTTAAATTTGCTATTGAAACTGAAAGGATTATGCACCCAAAAGAAATTAAACGGGAGCAATGAATAGATTGTGGGCCACATGGTGGATTACTGTTTTTTTTTCCCGTTTTTTCCTTCGTCTCCTTCTTCCACTGGCCTTCACTCGTCCTCAGATGGACAAGGTTATATTTTTCTTGCCAGAAACTGTTGTTTTTCATGTTATCTGTAAATTGAAAAATGCACCACAAGGTTTTATGTCATCATAATAATACCCCCATTTTGAGAATGACCCATTAAAAAAGCTATACACTTATTTGTCCTTTGCCAACTGTCAAATCTAGAGACAAAAACCAGAGACAAAATCCAAAATCATTTCCGCATGTTAGCTGTTGAAGGGTGTGATGTCGCGAGGGTGTAATGAAATCTGTTTGAATGTAGACGTGGTGATTGCAAGTCGGGATTGATGTCTCCTGCCTGGGCCGCCCAGAGGGAAGAGAGATTTGTGTCTCTGTTTACTCCTGCTGAGGCCGGCCGTACTTATTACAGTGGGCACAGTCAGGAGGGAACATCCTCCACATGCCTGCAGAGGCTTATTGCCCAGAGAGACCGTATTCCCTTTATACTAACATCCAGCACGGTCAAGACTGACTCATCTCACTCCCTCTGTCACCAGTTTAGTGTCTTGTAGAAGAAAAAAAATCTGCTTCAGACCAAACCGTAACACAATCCCCTTGTAATGACTTCCAGCGTCTGTTAAGCAGGCCAATGCTTTGGGGAACATTTTTAAAAAGGTGTCTGTGTTTTTATTTTATTGATTTTTCTCTCTTCGTTGTCTTCGTCTACATTACTCACTATAATATTTATTAAAATTTTATTTTTTTATTTTTATTATTAATATTATTATTATTTCTATTGTTTTTCTCTTCTTTGCGTTGTATTTGCTTTCTTCTAAGGTGTCCGTGGAGGGGGGGGGGTATCTTTATGTTTGTGTGTTTAATTACTGAAAAACGTTTTTTTAAAAAAGGTGTCTGAAATACGAAGGAGCTCTTGCTTCACTGAGTTAACGTGAGCCATTTGAACCTGTTGAACTGTGAGCCTCAAGTGTATCTCGTGGATGATAGAGGGGTGATGTCATGTTCTCTCTCACTGTTTGTGTAGCTGGCAGAGGCCGGCATGCTGGACAGGGTCGCACACTATGACTCAGTCAGGACCAGAACAGCCCAGTGGGACAATGTCCAAAAACAAGGAGAAAATCAAGTCTCCTTTTTTTTTTTAACCCACAAAACTCCATCGCCTTTTGTTTTTGTGAGTTTCTGGTTTTCTTCTTCGATTTTGTTTTGACTTGCAATCTTGAACCAACATTTCAGCTTTTTAATCTGCTTGAGTTTCTTGTAACTTTTTGATCTGGACAGGAGTGAGCACTCTTTGTAGATAAAAATTGCAATCTGGTCGGGTTCCCCCTTTGTGATAATCACAGCGTAAATACAGGGGGGCCTGTGCACAGGTGGCTGGCGCTGGGCTGATGGTAACCAGACCAGACTGATGTCTGCACACAGAAAATAAATCTCTGCTGTAATATCACAGAAAGTCAGGGTCAGTGAAACACTCTAAAGAGGTTTTTTCACAATACATTTCACGGCACAAAACAAGGAGCCAACTCTAAAGTAGCAGCACAGTCAAACGTTGTTAAAGATCCTCAGGTTGTGAGCTCTGTAAATGGAAGGAGGTCTCACATTGAGCGGTCCTGACAAATATCACCTGTGTCTTTTAGGATCAAAATCCCTGCTGTCTGTTTGGTTCTTACTAAATAAAAAAACATGCACATGCACGTCCAGCTGTAGCACAGTGGTTAGCTGGGACAGATATATAGGAGAAGCATGATTCACTATAATGGAGACTGCGATACTTGTGTACTGGTGCCCAGGGTTAGTCTCCAAAAGACGACAAGGCTGAGAAAACAAAAAAGAAAATGACTAGTGTTCAGGAACGCTGGAGTGGGAATTATTGTTGTGCCAGGGAATTTACATTAATTCAGTTAACTTGCACATGGGATGGATATAATTAAATTACTGTGCAATGTTGTTGCAAAATATCGGGCTTTTTGCCGTCCTCTGCGTCGTAGAGTTTGGGTTAGAGTTTGTTTGTGGTGCTTTGTTTATGGTAACTGCACAGCAGCCAGCAATGACATTAGTAGACATTATTTGGGCTATTTGTTTTACAAAGCCTACGCAAATAGAAATTTTACTGGCACATTATTGGTAATAAATATGAGCTGAAACACATTTCCTTCAGTGGGAAGTGCTCTTCACACGATAATGGTTTCCTCTGCAGTTTTTCTTTTTTTTTCTGTAACAGTTTTATTCCCATCACTGTGACTCCTTTAACGGGTGTATGATTGCTTTTTGGGTGCAGAAAAAAATCAACATATCCTTTGAAATGTTTGAAAACATTTGATATTTGTTTGTTTTTTTATTTTTGTTCTTTTTAATTAAGACTTATGGCTTTATGGTGACTATTAAACTATAGTAATAACTACAAAATCCATTTGAAAGATAGAAGACAGAATCAACAACAGAAACACAAAATCATTGTTTACTGCAAAAATACTTATTTAAAACCTTCTCTATTATTCTCTTTAACATGAGTTACAGTTAGATTTTCTCAACTGTTTCTCCACATATACTTGTGTTTTTCTATGAGGCTAAATGGTGAGTAAAACCTATTTAGACAAAAGGTAATCTTACACCACATCTTTAACTCTACTGTCAAATATGGAAGTGAAAAATAATTTTAGCCTTATAAAGTAGCACATCTGAAAAGTTGTTTTGATGTTCATTGTGTCTGTGTTGCTGTGGACGCACTCGTCCTCAGAGCGGCGGCAGGCTTTTGGCTCCTAGTGCTCACCGGCAGTTTCAAACCAAGGTGACGGAGCTTTCCCCCTATTTAGAGGGTCACTGTCTCCCCTCCCCTCATCTCTCCTGGTAATAGATGGCCTCATCGCTCCGGGTTTGAGCCCACCTTAAAACAGTCAGACTGGCCTGGGGTTTGTCTCTGGCCAAACGATGGAGTGGAACAATAGGAGCGAGTGACATTGTCCGTGTGTATTAGGAGGCCCGTGTCTGTGCGAAACACGTGTATAAGCGCGTGGTGACATGGTGCTGATGCGGCCGGCTTCAGCCGGGGTCTGCCAGGTAGCAGAGAGAGGATACAGGACATCCAGGGTATGCAGATCTGTGCTATTTGTTCATGTTTAGACTCGTATCTCGCCAGTCCGCTGCTGTTTCTCCAACATGGCTTCACGCTTCTGGGGTTGTTCGGTGCGTACGTCTGTGCATCACGGTCATTGCCGTTTTGGTGCTTCCTGCTGTTTGTCTTTCAGGACAATTGCTTTGTCTGGCTAAGCCCTTTATTCATTGTGGCTGGGATGTAGCCTGCATGGAACTGTTGTTGTGTGAGTGTGTGTGTGTGTGTGTCCAATCATGATAAAGCATCTCTACATATGTGTATGCAATTGTATTTTCATTCATAAGCTACTAGGCTGATAGCAACATTGACCTTGGCTGGGTTTGAATGTGTGTGGAGAGAAGATAGGGAAAACAAATTGTGTGTGTTTTTTATTTTTCTATCTAAATGTGCTCATGCCTATATTTCTGTTATTTGCCATTGGGGGAGGATGTAGAGTTTTCCTCGCAAATGTGTGTTTTCTCACCCTGCGGTGGCTCCCTGGGACAAGGATCTTGCTTGTTTTTTTCCTTTAGCATATTCCACATTCATATGGAAATGCAGGGCAGAGGAGGGACGGAGGCTCACATCAACTTGATCTGGTCATGAATAGCTGCCAGTGTTTGGACTGACCCAGAGCTGGCTTAAAGGCACTGGCCAGCCTCTGCCCTCAGACCACGGAGCTGAGAACCGGGAGCATTTTCAGCTGTAGCACATGCACGCCGGTGTCCTCCCATTGAGACGCTAAAGTACACTAAAGATGGAAAAAAGCAGAAGCTTATAATTGCACTCACACGATAAGATGCACTTGAGCACCTGGGAACACTAAGCGTCGTCTCCTTCTCTGTCACTTTCTCTGTCGTACATATACACACACAGTTATGCTAAATCCCAGGGAGACGCTAGGGTTGCAATATGCTTTTCTTTTTTTTCTCTCAAATCTCTTCTTTATTTTTGCTACCCCTTAGTTCCTCCATTTTCCCTCCAAAACGGTCACCATCACCCAATATGACGCTCCTTAAGCAGTAAGGAGGAATTTTCATTTTTAGACTTAATTTTGGTTGTTTTTCAATGCATTTTAATTATTAACCGGCCAATAAATTATGTAATACACAAAAAAGAAAGCGCGTAGAATTTTAAAAGCAGCTAATGTAATTGTTTTAATTTATTAAATTATGACATTGAATTCAACAATTACATTTGACTATGAGTTGTTTACCTACTTTTGGATTAAAAACTGAATGAATGCCAAAATGCACATTCAATAAATAATTTAAATATACAGCTGCAGTTAAAATAGAAATATGAATTGTAGTGTTAGACCAAGGTTTAATAATGTGATAAAAGATATAGATATTTTTTAAAAGTTTTTTTTTTTGCTTTTAAAAGTATTTAAGAATTAAAAATCTTTAAGATTAGATTATATTTTTTGTGTGAGGACATTGTAACAAGAACAATAAAACTGTGTGAGAGAGTGCACAGGCCCTGGCTTGATCAAGATGATTTGCCTTTGCTTTGCTGTCTGTGAATTAATATTGTATTTGAGGAATCTAATACATTTTTAGTGTGTTTCCTTCCTGATCGCCTCTTACACAATGGGCTTCCCAGACCGGACTGCTGCGGTTGGATCTAGCAGCAGGGATCCATCAAACAAGATTTGTCTCGGTGGATATTCTGGTTTTGTCCTTCAGGATTAGAGCCCACCACCCATATTCAGCCCTGGTCTGAGTTGCTGTGTCCTTTATGCATCTAGACATTTACCAAAAGTGTGTCTGGAGAGTTTTAATTCATTTTGTAAAAAATCTGACCATTATTTTTCTCTCCAAGCATTTCACAATTATCTCTGTAATTTTGTTCATTTATCCAAACCTTTTCGAAAATTATAATATGATTTAAAAAAAAGTTAATACAGAATTAAAGTCAACAATACAAATAAAGAGAGAACAAAATTCTAATTCAGTTTAATCAGATTTAATTTCAATTTAACACATATAGATATAACAGTCCACTTCATGATAATAGTATTTTTATTTACAATTAAATATATTATATAATGTTAAAAACTGAATCAAACACTTTTTCGGGCAAATTTGTACATCTAATTGTTTTTGGTTTCACTTTTATATGAATCTTTCTGTCTGCTGTTTTGTTACATTTTCACTGTTCGTTGTTAAATCCAGTTGCAGTTTAACACATCACAAGCAGAAGCATTGGTATGTCGTCTCTCGACTTACAAACACAAGTGTCCTGCGTCAGTCTATAAAAAGAGCAGTGGGTTGCAGGAGGGCCTCAGTGTGTGTGCGTGCTGTTTTGTCTCTCCATTAGCACCCATTCAAGAGACAATGAGTTAGAGAAGCAGACGATGGGCTTGTTAACACACAGGCATTAGTGAATCAGTGTGTGTCTTTGTGAGGGAGGGAACACTCCTCTAGTGTTATGATGGGAGTCTTTCACCAGCGATGCACTCCACTCTAACACCACAAGTGTCCAGCCACTGAATAGGGAGGATTTGTTGCTCTACACCTAATTAAACAGTGCTTTTATGGTGAGGGGCCCTTTGTTCCTTCACCTTCTAAAGCACCTTCGAAAGCTTAAAGTTTGACTTTGGTGACAGTGATGGTGTTCGCCTGAAAACCAGCCTTGCTGTGACAAATACCGGAGCTGCCTTTCGTACACAATGATCATTACCCTTCACATCGTTTGTGATCTACAGTGGCCGTCGATGTCGTATTTCATCTCTCAAATTCCTTTTAGAAAAGTTTTCACACAGAGATTGTTCTTGAAATGATCAATCAAGTCCACAACCATTATCAAACTCACTGGTTTAATAATGCTTTCATGTTCCAGAGCAATATTTTAATAAGTGGTCATTATTAAAATGTGAGTTTTTTTAAATTCAGGAATCAAATGCAGTGAAACAGCACGAGGTAGATAATATAGTGAAGATGTTTGGGATCTGCTTAGCATTGTGGATTTCGAACAGGCCGACTCCAGGGGGTTTAGGAGATTATGATGCCCTCTGTGCTTTGTGCACCAGCCTATGGGCTTGACCTAAGGGAGGAACACACATGCCTTTGTTGCCCTGAGAAGGGACAACAAATCATGATGGTGTCTAAGTTTGTTCATAGTTTTTTTGTGTGAGGTCAGTAGCAGTGTGAGATGGGTGTGTTGGCATGGTGATAGCCTGGGATGATATCTGTCTTTGAGTACAACAATTATTTTAGCTATTCATTGTATCCAGAGGTTCCTCCTGGACCTGAGCTACATTACATTTTATTTTCTTCTCACATTACTTTGTTTAGTAATTTATTTTGTAAATTAATTCTTTACTTTAAGGCATAATATCCCAGAGGGTTTTCATGGCTTTGAGTTAGTGAGGTCTGTCGCCCTAACAACCCTAAAAGAATTTCATTAGTTTGAAGTTTAAATTTCAGGGGAGGATTAGTGTGTCATGATGCACTAAATGTGGTTTGAAAGGCTTTTAATATTTAAAATACGTGTGTGTGTGTGTGTGTGTGTGTGTGTGTGTGTGTGTGTGTGTGTGTGTGTGTGTGTGTGTGTGTGTGTGTGTGTGTGTGTGTGTGTGTGTCCCCGATTTTAGGTCAAACAATAACACAGGAATTACACTGGTTTAATTTGTTTGTTTGTTTACCTGTCTCAATTATACCAGGATACAGGATATGAAAATGCTTCTGTAATAGTTTAGAGAAATATTTTTTTAAGTAGTGTACATAATTATAATTTTAATTGAATAATACCAGAAATATAATTGCTGAATTAAGTGTGATTTAAGCTCTATTTTATATTCATCTCAGTCAAACTGTAATTGCCATCACCAGTGCCTCGGTCCTCTTCTCTGCTCAGCTAACATTAAAATGAATGCTAGCTGCTCAGATATGTCACATGTAAGCCGTAGTCACACGGTTAGCCGGCTGCTCAATCTGCATTCAGGAGCCCGGGACAGGATCAGTTCAGAGACGATGGGTGGGGTGGGAATCAGAAATCAGATAGAGCAAGCTGAACTTCTCATCCTTTGCAAACTCTCCCTTGTATTTGCTTAGCTTCGCTGCCTTGTAATGATGCGTGTGTGCTGCTGACACTGGGTCGTGTCTTTGCGGCAGGGGGAGCAGACACTGTGGAGCTGCACTTGGCATTCGCCTGCCACCGTTTCCAGGCAGGATGATGGTGATGATGGGACGCTGGTTTGCTTGTATGTCCCAGGGAACATCTGCCAAAGCTGTTTTCGGAGGGTGTGTGTGTTTGAGAGAGACAGTGAGCGGTGCAATGAAATCCAACACTGTTCTTTGTTATCTTTCATTAGATTTTCGCTCTGCTTGTCATTTAGTTACAACCAAAATGTGGTTGTGCTAATATGAACAATACCAGATGTGTTTTTCTGTTCCACTCTTCTGCAGTACGCATCATTTGTGATGATGAAAAGAGACATTATCAAAAGAGATTCAAATTTTATTTGCATTTTTATATAACCATGTGGCATTTTAAAACAAATTTAGGAAATAGGCACAATTTGGAATTGGTTTAAAGAGTTTTAAAATGGTTTGAGCTGGAACTGGAGAAATATAAAATGGCTCCCTGCTGTGTTTTAGAAAGTACGTCATTTTATAATTTTATTTTGTATATCCTGCTCAGTGAAATATTGGCTGGGGCTTGTGTGTAATGTGAGACGAGGAGGGTGAGCGTGTCTTTGTGGCAGATTTGTCCAGCCTGTCCCTGTGAGTGTGTTGTATGTTGCTTCAGTTGAGATCATCCCCCCCCCACACACACACACCCCCACACACACCCCCACCCCCATCTCCACCATTGTTCCTGTTGAAATCAGCCAGCTCTATTTTCAACATTCTACTTCTGTTGTAACAGATAGGTTTTTTTTGTAACCTAAAGGGTGAATTAAGTGAATTGTTTTGTTTTTTTTACACTTAATTATATTTATCATCTATATATTGTTTTTGTAACTATATTTATTTTTGAACTACTGGGGATTGCATTACAAAAATATTTATGTTATATAACCTCACCTTCTTCAACATTTACATTATTCTTTAAACTTAAAACATGTACCGTTTTTTTATTTTTATAATTCTGTTTTGTTCCAATTTGGCTTTTAAAATGCTAAAATGAATTTAGTTTCATGAATTCCCTGCTTTTATGACACTGTATTTCATAACATAATGGCGCAGAATCTGAATTATTTAACAAACCTCTTGTATTATTGAGATCAACATTTGTTGTGTTAAAAATCTTTCTGAATTTATTGTCATAAAACCCAAGGTAATTAAATTGTAACGCTGAATTGTTGCAGAGGTTTTTATTGTCTGCGATTCAGCTTTTTCCCCTCACTTTAGTTCATATTTTTTCGCAAACAAGTCGCAGACCTCCTGCAGCAGCCCTTTGGTTTTGTGCTTTTGGGATGTGGGCTGGGGTAGCAGCAATATGTTCGGAGACAGGCCTGGTAGTCACTGTGGGAGCAGCCTTGATTGTTGTGCGAACACAATGCCTTTGCCTTCTTACTTCACTGGTTCCTTTGCTTTCCTTCCTCTGCCTTTGAATTTGCTCATTTTCTGCCCTGTTTTGTTCCCCTCTCTGCCCCCTTTGATTGGCCCCTGCACAGCAACTTGTCACATGGAGCATGGAAGCTGCAACTGCTCTTCTTTGCAGACTTTTTATTTGCAAGTCGTAACTATGTGCGTTTTTCACCTCATCTGATTTCACCATATTTTTAACTCTCCTTATGCAACACATTTGAAATATATGTTAGAATGCATAATATATAAATACATAACAGATATTATCTAAATAACAAAGAAGTCCAACACTGATTTGTTTGTATTTATTAATTAGATTTTGTACATTTATAAAATAAAATGTATAAGATAAATTATGAAAAACAAACCAGGGATTTTTAAACCCAATTTTAAAACGATGTTTCAGAGAACGTCATAATACCATGTGTCAGTTGAAGAACAGAGTTTTTCTTTATGAATCAGATTAAACACAAACAGTCACCTTATCTGTGGCCTCATCCCTGATTGAACAATATTGATATGTCGGCATTGATTGTTTCACCTTTTACTAAAACTGTCATCGAAGCTCTCGCCCTCCCTCTCTCTCTCTCTCTCTCTCTCTCTCTCTCTCTCTCTCTCTCTCTCTCTCTCTCTCTCTCCCTCTCTCTCTTTCTCCCCCACCACTCTCTCTCTCTCGCCCATGCACCTATACTCTCCCATAACCATTTACTGCAAGAGGTCAATATGTAAACACACACACTTTAAATTAATATAAAATATAATTTGATCTGGTCTGAAGTAATGATCATATCTTAGAAATTGTTTTAAATTACCATGACTTGACAATTAAGAGTATTTTTACCTGGACTCATTATTATATATTAGTTTTGGTCACATAATGTAATGATGTATGCATTAGTCCTAATTCTCTATTTATAAAATGAAGAAATGTTTCTTATGAAAATAAGGACAAATAAGTCTATTTTGCCCTTTTTTTCTCCTCAATACGATTTTAGGATTTAACACAAAGGTTTTAGATTTATTATAAGTGTTGTAAATGCATTAAAAATGAAATACTTAATAGTTTTTTCACACCTAATTTTGAACCCAATGTAATTTTCTCATTTATTGATTCATCACAATTCTCAAAACTCCTATTTATTTTATTATTTTGCAGAATCTTTTCGTCAATAAATCAAACAGCAAAAATATACATAAAAGTAAAATTCATCAGATCAGTGTAGCTTGATGAAATCTGTTAATCCTAACTTGTGCATTAATCACTTATCAAGATATCAGAATCAACCGTATCAAAGAGGAAACTTTGCAGGAAATAAAAAAGGAAACATACTAGAAACAAAAGTAAAATTCTTGCAAATAGTGAGAAAATAAATCACAGCTCTGGGCCCACAATGCAGACCTGAAGAGAGAGGGAAAAAAATGCTTGCTAAGCTATCCGTTTCACACACACAGGGACAGAAGGTTCGATATTCATTCGATCGATGAATGAAAAGGCACAATGGCAAAATCGGACGGGCTCCTTTTCAAATCCACGTCTCCAATGTCCCCCCCGCCACCCCTCCACAGTCTGCAGTCGCTGGGCGGCTGGCGATGCAGGCAGAGAGAGAAAGAGAGAGAGAGGAGAGCAAGGGTTACATCAAGGCTGCTCCCTGGACCGTGCAAACAAGTCTAGACCAGTGACCTGTTCAATGGCTCCTTTTGAGGAGTGGGGCAAGTTCGGTCAGAGCGAGGAGAAAGGCAGGCATAGCCTCTTTTCACTGCCGAAGCAGCTCACAGCCCGCGATCGACAGGAGGTAAGGAGGGCCGGGAGGGCAGGCATCTGCTTCCATGGTTACGGGCCGGGTATGGGGACCCTACTATTGAGGAAGCTCCGTTCTCATGCTCCCACAGAGGCAATGTCACGCATTTTTAAAATGCGTCAGGTCGGGGCGAGGACCATATCCACCAGCGGCAGAGTCGCTCTTTGAGAGGGGAAATAAAATGATAGCACGTCAGTTTGAGGAGGGGAGAAAAAAAAGAGTAGGGGGGACCGCTTTGGGATGGGGGCGGCAGCATGTGCTTTAGAAAGAAAGAAATGCGTCACATGATCTTGGCAAATCCTAATTCAAAGTAAGATGATTTTTTCGATGAGCTGCAGCGATGTTCTCAAATTAGCTGGGTCTTCATTTTGAGTTGTTTGTGTGAAATTGTATTGTTCTGTGGAAGTCAGCGGCTCAGGTGATTTATTCTCGGAGGGAGCAAAGGTCAAGGTTTATGTGGTGAACTCCTTTGTTGAGAGGCAGAGATATCATGTTAATGAGGGTTCTCCCAAACCAGCTACTGTTTTAAGGATAAAAGGAGGAAGGAATGGAAACTATGCATTGAGGGGTTTTCACATTTTTACTTTTCCATAGGAATTTACTCTTTAACTTTTTTAGCTTTTAATAACCAGAATTGTAAGCTGATAAAAATGTCAGTATTTATTGGCAGGTGGTAAAAGATCAGTTGTGGCGAACTGTGCATAATTGTTACAATAACAGAGAATGTGTGTGAGGGTTTTGGACTGAATATCTGTCAAATGTGAGGAGTCACATCTGTCTGTTTGTTTGTTGATTTGTTTGTGTTTGGGCACAAGCTGTGTGTGTGTGTTGAGCTGAATGGATGGGCTTTTCTTCGTGAAGGAGGGGTGTGTTGGAACGTTGAATTTGGTCATGCAGCTGACGCTTTACCCCCTAACACACTCCAAACAGAGCGGACAGATGGCCGGCCCTCAGGAAGGGCTCGGGGCATTGGATTTGCTCTCAGACCGTGGGAAAGTCTTTGGCTGACTTCACCTGCTCAGGGAGCTGATGTGACTGGATTAAATGGCAATGAAAGAAGTGAGAAATGAAAACTAACATGGACTATAGTGCACATGGCTTTGTGCAAGTGCAGGCATTTTCTCACATCGTGCTTTGGAGTGAAAAATGGGATGAAGAGAGTCCCATAAACATTATTTACTATTAGATTTTTTTTTTTTTTAAACAGCAAACATATTGCACACATAAAAATATGATTTTGTGGGTGTGTGTGTGTGTGTGTGTGTGTGTGTGTGTGTGTGTGTGTGTGTGTGTGTGTGCATAGGGACACTGGGTTGTGGGGTTCATTCTATTTTTTGCATGTGCCTTTGTAATCCTAATTGGAAACAGTTGATCCTCAGTTGGTTGGGACATTAGACATGATGTTTGGCCATCTCACTCTCTGCTTTTGATTATCTGTGTCTCAGAGAGACAGCCATGTGCGCGCTTTGATTTACTGTTATTAAAAAAGAATGGGGCCGTTTGTCAGGCTTTCATCTGATTGATGTTAAGTTGCATGCACACTTCAAATTCATACTCATAAGAAACCACAGGCCATGCATTTAATGGGTCATTAATTAACAGTTTGAATGTGCAATAAACTTAGATGGATGACTTGCACTGAAACATTGTGTTTTGCTCATTTCATCTCGACATTGGAATTTATGAAGATACCACTTAGAGGGATGCTGACAAGTGTGAAGCTCCATTGTAAACCATACAAATGAATTATCAAAAAAAATAACATGTCAAAACTGGGATAATGATCAGTGTTTCATGATGTCCAGACAGGTAGCTCTTTATTTATCACTCAAGGATTCCCCTCTGTGATATGAGTGCAAATTTCAGCAATAAAAAAAAAAGAAAAACACAGATGCTCACATTCAAACATCATCTGGAAAGTATTCTGCGTTATTTTAGAAGACTGGACATTTCCATAACCAAGTCATTATATTTGCTTTTAACATTTTGAGGATTGTGTGTTTTTCTGTGAATGTTTGAGATTATTCACAAGTACATTTTTACTCACTTTTTGATCTGTTGCTTATTTTTAGATATAACCAAAAAATATATTTTTGCAATCGTTTTCGATTATTCGTTCTTTCTTTTTTCTTTGTGAAATTTAGACACAATTTAAATTTTGCAAGTATCTTAATACACAGGCAAATTATCACATGGTTGTCACGTTTATGATACCAGTTCAGACGTCTCCAAATGTTGATTCATAACCACAAGAATCCCGGATTTGCTGCTATGTCGAGTGCCCTGCTCTCAATGAAAACTCCATTGCCGTTTAACTACAAAAAGGCATTATTTTTCATACAAGTAGAGTGCATAAGAGTTCAATCTGAGTACGAATCAAGTGCTCTCCATCTGAGAAGGGTGTGTGTGTGTGTGTGTTGTAGCGTGGAGGGGTCTGTCGAAAACTAATCAAATGTGGTGATGCACAGAGCAGTGTAGTCAGTGTTTGACAAGAAATGTGAACTCGACTCTGCGGTACTTCAGAGACCCTTCAGGAGTTTTGTGTGGAGAAGTTTAGTCGTAGGTGTTTTGTCCTCTTCAGATTCAGCCGAGCCTGCTTTCTTTCTGGGAACGATTTGTGTCACGAGCATTAGGTCACACACCACTTTCCCCACCGGAGCATCGATTGTATGTTTTCACAAAGAATTATACAATTTGTTGCTTTTTTGTTTTGTTTTTCAGTTTTTTCTCCTTTCTATCTCTGCTATAATACCGTCTCTCCGAGTGGCTTAACAATTAATTCAAACACACATGATTTTCAAACTTTTTTTCCTCCTAATTGTGTGTCTTGAATTCATCCTTTAACAAGAACATACCTTCTTGTATGACTGTAGAAGTGTGTAACATGGATGCAGACGGAGCTGCTCTCTGACAGTGGACAGACACTAATTGGGTTACTAGAGCTCGTTCCTCATTCGCTCGTACACTGTATATAAATACACACTCAGAGACATTTTGTGCTCTGGCCTCGCTGACCTGTTCACATCATGGTTTATTTTTATAGTGGTAATTTGCAATTGGCCCAATGGTTTGGTTTCAGAGGCCCACATCATTAATCATGGAGGGCATTACTGCAGTATAATTACACTTTCTCTCAGTGAACCCGCAACATTTCCCGCGCGTGTGCGCTCTATCTCTGTCTATAGCACGGAAACACACACTGTCGGGATGTAGTCAGCTGCGAAGTATGCTGAACACAAAAACACAGGAGAGTGCTGAATTGTCTGGTGTCTAATGCAAAAAAGCTACATACCAGTGTGCATCCAGACAGTAATAAAAGGTACAATATCCTCTAATAATATGCTAAAGTCAATGTGCTTAACCTCATCTGTGATGAGTGAGGCCAATGAGTTGCTTTAATGTGTTGGTGTGGATTGACTACACTGGGACATCCTCTTAAAGAATGTCATTTGAAGGTGTTTACAAGAAGTTAAGTTGACAATAATTGAAACTGCAAACACACCAGGAAACAAATGAATGTGTGCGCCTGGGTGATGAGTGTGTGTGTGTGTGTGTGGGGGGGGGGCAGTTTGGAATCATTGGCGATGCTATGTAACCTCTTTAAGATGATTATTCCACACAAAATGCACCCCCGGGGTGTGTGACACATTTGTGAATGGGCTCTTCCGCGGGATTTAACGGGTTAACAGCAGACAAAGGGAGCTGGGACCATGTAGCCCAGCAGGGGAGACCCCAGTGGAAACACCCGGCTGCCTTATAATCCCCGCTCCGTCCCATCCTGCTTGCCTTGCCTGCAATCACGGCTGACTGACATGTGCTGTGTGAGGCTTCGTGTCTTTGGGGTGAGAGGAGCACATCTCTGCAGAATTCCCTCCAAGACCTCATATTGTACAAACACACACACACTCACACCCCTCCAGGCCATGTGAGGATATTTCACGCTTTTGTACGAGCTGGCTAGAGAAATGATAATCTAAGACGAATGGTTTGATTCCAAATGGATGGACATGAACTTTGAGCAGATGCCTGACTTTGTTGTTTTGACCAGCTGCATGTGATTTCATGCTGTACGTCCTGCTCCATTATATACATTTAGCTGTATCCTCCAATAAAGAGTAGGATCTGTGTGTGCTGGAGATCAGAAAGGTCTAGATGAATGTCAGACCACATTTCTGTGTATGTTTTTTTAATATGAAATCCAAAGGAACCTTTGGTTTTGCATTTCCTGCATTTCCTATTAATTTCACGTACATTACAATGAAAACTCAGTACATATAATATAATGAGTTGGCATTTGTGTGAAGTTACCTTGACATCACCATAAACCACAAATCTTCTAATTCTATATCCATCTTTTTTTTTCTTTTTTTTGTTCTTGAATATTCTATAACACAAGTCATTATTTGAAATAAAGAATTACCATAATGAATATCAATGCCCCCCTTTTAATTAAAATGAATGTATAGATAGAAACATAGGGCTGCAGGGTTGCAGGGTTGCATTTGCCAGTTAGGGTTGGTTTTCCACTGAAGTCAGTCCTGGGTCAAACCTTTGTGAAATATTGTGGTTGTGGATCTCTTTCTTGATCAAAATGTTTTCTGCATAGGACAATAAAACATAATACAAGGAAGTATTTCTATGAAAAGCAGGAAATAGTTTCCTCAGTGACTCTCTTCTCGTGCACATGAGTTTTAAGTGGGAAAATTCATAAAAAAACTCTAGCAACTACATAATTTTTGATGATGGCTCATTTTAAACATCAACATGAAACTTTGGCATTGTTTGTATTACATCTGATGTTTGACCAGGTCCAGGTATAAATGGAAACAGTTTGGTTCAATGAAAAGTTTTATCTTAAAAGTTATAGTTTGACCTTGCTGATATCTGAATGGTGCAACGTGGACCTCTTAAAGATTCCAAGCATGTTTCTGGACCCACTCAGATGGTGCTTAGGAAGTCAATTACAAGCTAATGGTGGTTTTCATTTGAAGACAGCGCTGATTCACCTGCTGATTTACCTGCTAGTCATCTGCTTTATTAGTCACAATAAGAGATGTGAAGAAGTTCCACTCTCTAGTACCCAACTGTGAGCGAAAGGCATCTGAGCACAAATAGCAATTTAAAAATCGTCAAATATTAAATCGGCACCACTTGCTATGAGATTTAACTTATTGACTGGTACCGCCTAATTGTGTCTGATTGTTTTGCAAGAGCCTAATTAAAGTATTGAATCGGCAGTCATTTTTCCATAGTCGTACACTAATTCACGTAATTTCAAGTGTTCTTCTTCCCATTGTCAGGCGATTGCTTTGATAATGAGAGGTTGTGCAGAGGCATTATCTTTGGGAAAGCATTCGGTAAGGACATGCCGTGAAAAGGTATCATTATGATAACTGTCTGCTCGGCCTCCTAAATGAGAAGTCATCCTTAATGTTGTCAATTACGCTCCTCTGCTCTGGAGATAGCCTGTGGAAAATGATTTGTAGCATATAATGTTTCTAAAGTTCCTTCGAAATTTACACACCCGTCATAAAGAACCTAGGCAGAAAACTGTTTTTTAGTTTGGTATCATTACTCGTCTGGGATATAAGTAGAGCAGAGTATTGAATGTGCACTGATTCCTCAAATAACCTTTAGAGACGTACCAGATTCACACAGTATTTTACTGACTACTTTTTTGCTGCATAAGGCTGTTAAAACAATATTAATAATAAGATACATTTGGATTTTATGTAGAGTAATGACATAGCCTGTTGTGTCAATTGTTAGTGGAGTTGTATTAATGGACACCTTGAGTTTTAGCTCACCGCTACTACTTTGTTGTTTTAATCCTCTCCTGGTTTATTATTGTTTTATATATTTGAAATGAACTAATAGCAGCCATGCGCTGATCTGTAACAGCTTCCACATTAAATATTGTTCTGCTTTTTAATGTCAAGAGCATTTGTCTCTTCTCTCCACAAGTATCTCTTCTAATGGCATCGCCAGCCAACGTTAAAATCAAAACCATGCATCTGCCTACTCAAAGGACATCAAATGAGCATAATGATTAGAGAATTTATCTAAACATCACAGGGATATTTTCAAAGCGTCTTGTTTGTTTGAATCATATTTTAGGTAGTTAGGTGTTAAAGTGGCAAATAATAATATTAAGCTCTTTGAAACTACTACTTATAAGGTTGAGGCACGTAGGCGGTGGTTAAAGGCAGCCTTCTGTTGTCCAAATTTATAACACTGATTTGCAATGTGTTATTTGCGGGTCATGATGAAAAATACAAACATCTAAACTAGCTAACACAAAATGTCTAAAATATCGACATCACCAGTTTTTGTAGCGTCTTTGGTCAACGTTTCTGTAGCAGTGTAGTTTAATTACATTTTATTCGATGGCAGTGAGAGCCTTATCTTTGTTTGGTACTAATTCTATCACTGTGTAAATGCTAAACTAAGCCCTTTGATTTTTCCTTTTTGCCATATAGCCTGAGCAGCCTGATAGGAGACAGTGGTAATTAAAACACAAGGCCGGGTCAGGAGGTGAGGCGAGCGCACAATAAAAAGCTCTCGGAGATTCCAGGACGAAGGTGCCACACTGTCCGATCCATTTTAATTGTCGTTGGAATTAATTTGAAAATGCTCAAGTCAATTAAGAAGATGCATTCCTCTGGCTGTGTGTAATGTCATATCCATCGATCCATAGAGGTTACTTCATGCACTCATGTGTAAGATACATTTATGTTTCTGAAACTCCACCGTTTGGAATTCATTAGGTATTGATCCCTTTTAGCGACGGTAAAAGCACAGTCTGATAGCAGCCTTGTCTGAAGCCAGGTAATCAATTCAGTGCCATTCAGAAATAGATGCCCTTTTACTTTGTTATTGTTAGGCATCAACATTTGATATCCCTGCAAATACTTATATCTCTGTCCCCAATGATTTCAAATTAAGATACAGTCTTTTTGTCAATTCCAATAGACAATCTGTGTTCGGAGATTTAAAAAAATAAAAACGATGAGATTATTCTGTAGAAAAAGTATCGACTGTTCAACCAGTTTCGTCTAGTTAGTGCTGTTTTTGTCTCGGCCTCCTTTGATGTTTGGAGTCTGGATGGGGTTTGGTTGTCTCGGCACAGACTCGTCCTCTCACTTCTGCTCACACAATCTGAGTCTTACCCTGCATCCATCCCTCCCTGTGCACTGATTGGCTGCTGCTTAGTCAGCGGCAGCCAATAGGCCCTGGTGAAAATCTCAGTGTTTAGTCTGGTGCTAGGCAGCAGGATCAACAGACAGGTGGGTCAAGCAAAGTCTTCAATGCCCCGGTTGGCTGCACAGCAAAGCTCTGTTCACCGTTAAAGCAACATTACACTCTGGTGTAACAGTCACACAACATGGCATCTGTCCGCTTGAAGAGTTTAGTCAACATTTGGGAGCATCAGCAACACTTAACATAAAGAAAATGGCTCTGCTCTCATGACTCAATGCTCATTTCGGCTTTTTTAACCAGTAATGCTGTATTTTACTGAGCTGTTTACATGTACAATATCCTCCTGTGATGCTGGTCTGTGCGCTCAGGGGTAAATTCCTCAAATGTATGGTAATGGTACAAGACAGAAGAATATAGCTTTATTTGTGCTATGTCTACTGTAAGTGTCATGTTCCCCCTTTTTTGTGTGTGTTTTGCACTTACCTGTCCCTGTCGAAAAGTTATATATTATTGTTATACTAAAGAAATATTATTTTTGAATCCTTTTCTGCAAGTGGCTGAACACTAAGAAAAAGAGGCCAGATCAGGCCACAGTGAGCCTAGGCCCCTCTACAGGGGGAGCGTGCTTGTGTGCAGCCAGTCACAGTCTGCAGTTTCTTTCCAGTATATGCACAATAACTCAGGAAACAGACTGATCCAAAATATTCTGTGCAGAATGTCAAATTTCAGCATTTAGGGCTTTTATTGTGTTATTCTATCCTTGGCAAGTCAAGTCAATGCTACAAAATGGCTGGATGAGTGTGTCTCTCATGAGGCTGGACTCAGAAATTCAGTCGGGATTAACCTGTTGACTGTTTTTCTGTCACGGCTTGAGGCAACATTAAATTAATGAAGATAACAGCTTTTCGAGCCAAAAATAACACAGCGTCTCTGGTGTGTCTGTGGAGAGGGAAAAAGCACAAATTATCTTCTTTCAGTCTTATGGCTGCCCCTGAGCAGATATTAGTAAATATAACAAAAATATGCCATGTACCAGACTTTTTACAATATCAATTGTCAAATAAACAACTCCTGTTTATTACAGACTATTAAATATTTATTTATGTATTACCAGGTTGAGAAGTCTGCATGATTTTTCCACCTCTGTCTGGTTCACAATGGTATATCCCATTCCCAAGGGATATTATTCACCCCCCACTCACCACCCTCCAGTCTGAACTTTGACCCTGGCCTCCTGCCTTCCAGGATATGAAATGACCCACTCAGTGGGGGAATGTTTTGGAACAGTTTTAGCTGAGTCTGTTTGACGCAGGCAAGAGCAGATGAGGAGCTCAGAGGGATTCAGGGCCATTTTGTTCACAGGTCTCTTTATTTTATCCCAATGACTAGTGTGCTGTTTGCAGAAGGACTGTGGCTGTGACATTCAAATGGGTGTGGTGGTTGATCATCATATTCTCAGAGACTAACACTCATCTCATATTTAATAAGCAGATAAGCAAAATTAGTTGTATTATTTGTGAGGTGCAGACTGTAGTACAGTATATAGCTGGAATGTCGCTGTTTACTACAGCTGCTAATTTGTAGTAAATACAAATATGAGTGCAGCAATAAGTTGCTGAATGAACGTGATTTAATCAATGTAACCTCGATGCCACTTCTCAAGTTAGAGGCTGCAGGTGTAAAACACATGCCAGACTGGCTGCCTTCAGACGGATGCAGAGATTTTATCAACTGAAGGTGAACATTTTGTTAACACAAGCAGATGTTAATAATAGTAAGAATCATCAGACTGCTTTACTGCAAATATAATTACATTACACATGTATTTTCCATGCTTATCTAAATGTGTCAACTGGTTTATTTAGCATTATTGTGTAAATGCATTGCATTGGTTTAATTTGCCTGTGCAATTTCCAGATTATCAAATGAGTGACACTGAATACCAAATCATCTCTTGGTATTTTTATGGTTTGCATTGACCTCTAAACTTCTTACACCTCTCTTTTCACCTTTGCTCTAATGACGAAAAATGTATTCAACTACCAAGATGTAGTCATGGTGTTTGCACCACTCCTTGCGCGACCATGGGAAAGAGATCTAATTCTGCTTGTCCTGGCCACTACACCAGTCTGCGGTCGACAGTGTCGGCCATAAGACAGACCGGCTACTATTGATTTTGGATAAATATTCTATGATTTCTGCATGATTGCTTATATTTTACTGGCTTCTCTAACCAGTATAATTCACTTTCTTATAAACCAGAGTGCCTTTTCTAGCAGTAGCTACACAGTCTTAAGTTACTTACTAAAAAAAATCACACGATAAACCCTGCAGAACATAAGGAGCTATTCAGATATACCAATTGATATATTTTGCCACTGCATATTACTTTTCTTGTGTGTGTGTGTGTGTGTGTGTGTGTGTGTGTGTGTGTGTGTGTGTGTGTGTGTGTGTGTGTGTGTGTGTGTTAAGCACGCCCATATATATATATTATAATAATGTAAATACATTTATGCTATTACTATAATTATACTGTTATGAAAAGTGCAAACAAAAAAAATCTGACAATCAGTTATGAAAAACATTTCAACATATGCTATATAAACACAAAAAAAACCAATGAGAAACTGAGCATCCCCTTATTTAATCATGTCCAGAGTTGAGCCAGTACCACCGACACTTTGAGTGAGAGAGCTTGACTGCCACTGTCTGATGGATACCTTGCTCCTTAGTGAGTCAGGTGTTTTACCAATGCTTTTGTAACAAATGTAACAAACCATCACGCTGTCTGTTGGCTACTGTTCTGGCTAAACTGTAGAAGTACGCAGCGTGAGAAAACACGTTTGTCTGCTGTTGATGCATGAGAGATTCATATTTAAATTCCGGTTGGAAGCCAGAGCTTGCCTACCCGGAAATAATCTCCCCGCTGTATTTATTCAGTCACTGGAGAGACGGGACTTCAACAGGAATTGAACTGCAGTGTATGGAAAGTTACTTACACAGTCATATGAATTTCCTTATTCCTCTGGTTCACCATTTTTTGGCCTCCACCTCACTTGATTTACATATATATGATATGTTAATAAATGTCATAAATGTGGTCTAATGTTTGTGTTAGCTGAATGTGCTTTAGATGACCTATGTTTTAGCAAAGGGGCATGTAAACTTGATTTCAGTTATGTTTGAATGAGGAGATACAGTATGAGTTTGTCATTAGTTTGTCATGCATCCAGTCTTTTGTATTTGTGTTCTGGCATCTGAGCTGAAATCTTAGACAACCACCACGCCCGTAGAGTTGACTTTGGAAGGCAACAAGCATTCCTGCTCGACACCACATTAGCCCCTACTTCGCCCCACCTCGGGGTGCTGGGCAGCCGGCCAGGTAGAGGTTGCCATGACTCCTAACACCACCCTTTGCACCAACCCAGAAGGTGCCAGGTTTTGGAAGGGGGCAGACTGGGCTAACGTTTTTGATTTGGGCAAAAAATTGTCAGCAGTTGTAACTTTGTCAGCAAAATACTTAGTGGGAATGCTGCGGCTTTCTGGTAGGAAATCATGTGATCTTTCCTGCCAAGATTTTGGAACAGTGCGAGGCAAGAAAGACAGAGAGAGGGGAGGAGATTTAAATAAAGCAAATGGTTTTCTTGGTCTTTTTGGTCTTTTTCTCCTCACATTCTTGTTTGTTTTGTAGAAATTGGGCGGACAGCACATCGCTGAACTGAATCTGTAATGTCAGTGAGCTCAGTTTAGAAGTCCCCTTCGGTCTTTTCATCATTCCTCACATTACCAAAAAAAAAGTAGTAACGCTTGCTGCTCATTGCTCTCATGCTCGTATAATGTGTTGATTGAGAATAATTAAGTAAGAGTCAGACAGCATCTGGTTTAGTAGTATTTTCATTATCTTCTTCAGACTTTGTCGCACTGCAGCCATAGGAATATTCCATTGTTTGTGGCTCTCTGGCACTGGCACAGTTGACCGTGGCATGCTTGATTACACTGGCATCCCTCTCAGGCCCTGCTCTCTGCTATCTGCGGTCTTGGCTAAGTTGAGCTAACCTCTCACCACAGCGACATCGCTGTGGCCAGGAAGCAGACTGATACGGCAATTCTGCAGGGCTAGTTTGGGAGAGCAGTCTATGACAGAGTTTTAATTGTTATTATTATGGCCTTAATTTCCTATTTAGGAACTATTGAGGCATCACAGACCAAGGCACAGCAAGTTAAGAATGTAATTAAATATTTTCCCCTGTGTGGATTTGATGTTGTCAGACCAGTCACTGCAAATTCTGTTCCATCATCGTAATGTTCCTCTTTTTCTTTTCTCACCATCGTACCACTCATTGGTTTCTTCAAGTTGCATCTCACAAAGCACTGTAGCATTTCATCAACAGGTGCAATACTTACATACCATTTTGTCATTTAACAACAACTCTCTTTGTCTTGTTTTTAGAGAGATGATCTAAAAAGCCAGGCAGCAAAACCCAATGAGCAAGACACATCTGCGAAGGGTAAGTTACTTTCAATTTTTTGGGGAAAATCTCAACAATGGGTCTGGCTGCAGATTCTCTATACACCACCTATATTAATGCATAGTCCTTAAGCTCCAGCAATTCAATTCACTGCCATGACCTGTATGAACACTGCAAAACGGCTCCGCTGTCAGCTGCTGTTAGGTACACCTCTGTCTGTAAATGGCATCATCTGAGACACATCACACGTACGTACACAGATAGTTCTTTTGTGCCATTGTCTGAGTGCTCCGTGCTACAGTGCCCAGATTTTCTGTAACATTCTTCGTCTTTTATCCATTTATTTTGGTACTTTGGCCATAACCATTTGGCACAAACCCGTAGATCCGATCTTGTGGCAAATCTGACAGCACAAGCTCGCCTCTGTGGGTCTTTGTCACTGTGGTGTGAACGTCGTCTTTTAACTTTTTTGGGCTTTTTCCCCAATGTCAATTCTATAGGGGATCTGTATATGTGTAATTATTTATATATATATATATATATATATATATATATATATATGTTTCTCTGATGTCCCAGAAATCCACAGCTTGTCCTTTAGTTGCAAAACCCTTAACCTAAAGCTGAAACATGATGAGCCTAACAGCCTAAAGCTGCAACATAATGATGATGAAGGTGATGATGAAGCTTTGTGTTTAGATATGGAGGACAAGGAGCCATTTGGGCCACAGGATGATATAATTTGTTTAATAAATAGAGAAGAGGAGCCTTAGTAGAAAATGTGTGCATCCGGGTTGAGGTAGTAGGTTGTATGGTTTAGAATTACACCCTGGGAGTTAACTGTACAACCTTCTAGCTTTCCTTGGAGTACACGTACGACATCAATCTGTACAGAAAATTGCTTTGCTTACAGTGCAGCATACAGTACGGACATTGCATTCCATTTTATAGCGGCTCTAAGCAGCCTTAATGGTCTTCGTGTTAATATAATTTTTGCCCACCTGAGGATCTCATTTCATAGCTGACCTTTAGCTATGGTCAGCCATCCTGGCTCAAAATCTTCAATTAGCGTTAGCTTGACATATGCTGTATTTTTAGACATAATGCATTGTGGTTTGTCGCAGTAACCGCACCTCATCGATTGCATAATGGTGTCCCTTTAACTGCAAACCACACAGAACAAACAAATGAGCAGGCTACTGGCCTCCTGTCCCTACGTTCTGAAATATTGAGTCCTGTTAATGACAAGTCCTTGAATTAAGTGATAATGAATAGGCCCAATGACGTGTTCAATTGTTGAAGCAACCCTGTGGCATTTCAAAATGAGAATGTTGCAACTATGCTTTATGTATTTTGTTATCTGACATCACCATTGTCTCTTCGAGGTGAAATTTTGTGGTGGAACCTATTTCACACAGTGATGACTTTGCTTTTCAAACAGTTGCTCCATCTCTACAGCCTGGTATTACACCTCAGCCTGTGTCGTCAGCACGGGGCTGTGGCGTCTCCTGAGTCAGTCGCATGTGAGCCGTGTGCCAAAATATTATGATGCACAGATGGTTTGACATAAACACCAAGTATAAAATATAGTAATCATAATAAATCTGACTTTTTCTGTTCAACACATCATTCCTGGTGATTGCCGTGCCCTGTGGTTTTACAGCGGAGCCATTTTTACATTACATTTTCACATTTTTCAGCAACTGACTCCGGTTGGATACATGTCTCAGGGACTCCGAGGTTTGATTATCACACTTACAATAATTTAAGATGTTTGCCTCAAGCTGCTTCACTCAACCTCAGCAATATTCCAGGTTTTCCAGCATGGGAAAAGCTGGATGTTTATACGTTGTTTCTGAGCCTTGTGATATATTGTCCGCAGTTCCATACAATGAGCATTTGTAATATGAGGTCTAGTTTCAGGTTGAAGCTTGACTCGGGGACACTGAAGTCTCTGTTTACTGTAGACTTGTGCACTAGGCTGAATGCATCTGACTTCATTTCTGTCTGGCACTAAGCCATGGTTTGTAAAATGACTCCAAAGCACCACACAAGAGAAAAATGGCCTGGTAGATCAGCCCAAGGTTTACCACAGTCTGTTACTCTTCAAGACGACTTGATTTGAAATGCTGCTTTGGGAGGGAGTGTTGTTGTAATTTCTGCTTTAGTTCTTTATCATTGTGACAGTGGATTTTCACTTTGATGAATGGCACTGCATTTGCAGTGTTTGGGGCCAGGTCTGAGTGGACCACCTCTCTCCAACCGTTGTCATTTATCCAATTTGCTCTTTGGATTCAAGTGGTTGAGACCGCAACTGTGTGTGGTGTTTGATGCTTAGAGTTTTCACTTAATCATACTGAGACAGATGTTGTTATACTTTGTAAACTGGTAATCATTTACAATAATCGTTCTGGCTGTTTGTTCTTTTGATTCATCTTGGCTTTAGGATTGTATATAAATTAACTGTATAATAATAAATATCTTATTCGTTTCATAGAAATGTAAATGTGAACCATAGTGCTAAAGCTGTACAAATGATAATAGGTCCAAAACAAAATTGGGGAATTAACAGAGGTATTCAATTCATCAAATTCCTCTTGGCCATGTAGACAACCGTGGAAAACCCCTGCGTAGTTTTCTCTCCATGCAGATATTGGATGAGATAAATTTGGAAACGGTTATTTTCATTTGATCAGTAATTAAATCTAGAGTGATACTTCCACTGAAGGCCAGAGATCCTGCTCAGCTTTGCACCAGAATCACTCCCATCAAACAGGTTTCTGTGAGGAAATATGATCCTGGTTAATCCCTGGGAACTCAAGAACACCTTTTATCTCCTATTTTGCAACCCCAGCGTCAGGAAGATCACGCCTCCACTCCCAGAAAATAGTCAGTATAACTGCTGAAAAGCAACACTGAGGGGATGTCATGCTTGTCCGCTTGAAATGAAGCATTACTTTGGGCAGGAGGGAACATTTAAATTATATATATGTATAATTTCATCCTCCTTGAGGATAGAGACTCAAGATGTGCCTTAATAGAGTTTATTTTAATAACAGTAATTTTCTCATATACACTAACCTCTGAACTCCAATTGTTCCTCCAGATGTGCAGAGGAAAGCGTTGCTGCTGAGAATCCTGCTGCCTCAGCACAACCTCTGTCCAGCTGCCCCAGCAGAACAGCTAAAAGTCATTGGTTCCAGCTGGGCCTTCATTTATGGGATGGTTGAACAAATAAATTATGGGATTAGATAGGGGCGGTTCAGGCCACTGACTTTTTTTCCTTTTTCCTTTTTTTATGGGTCTCCACTGCTATGGGTCTCCACTGCTGCTCTTTGAGAAGTCAGTTGGCCAGAAGCCTCAAGGTTCTTCAGCTGACTTTCAGAATTAATAAAATAAGGATTTTTCTTTATTGAATTTGTGTGCTGCAGTCCAAATGATGTACTGTATATAGCAAAGTGCTGGCAATGCTATTTAGCTGCACAGTGAGTCACTGTCACCTTTACACCAAATTCTGTCAGTGAGAAACAACAAAAGACCTGAACTCTGTATTTTTAGCAACTTAACACAACACATTAAATCTCTCATTGCAACACTTTTTTATTTTAAAAACTATTACTAAAAACACAAATCCTCAAATCAGTCATTCGAAATGATCTTATTTCATCCTTGACCATTTCAATATGTCAGCCTTGACATTTATTTACTGAAAGGTTGAAAATGGTGATTCTTCTGAAATCTCCAGTTGGAGTAAGAAAAGCAGAAACACACACCACCCCCATTGTCAGTATATATTGTACATTGTGATCAGCAGATTACACTTACATTGTTTTGGTGGAGACGTGGGTAGCACAGGAAAATACTGATACTTTCTCTTCCTCAAGTTTTCAAGAGCCACACTAATCTATCATAGGGAGCGACGCTCAGGCACAAAATACTGGTAAAATCAGCCAACTGCATCTGTATCCACTTTGAGAGCAGCGATTGGCTTATTGTTCATGACGTCACAGACGGGTGGAAACCTTAGTAACAAATCGTCTGAGACACGAACACTGTCATTTCTCGCCATACCAGTACTTCAGCTCCCCCCAACTCATAAAATCTCACTTCCCTATAAAAGCGAGCAGCCTCAAGCACTTTTTCTTCCCGAGGAAACATATTCCCTTAATGTGGTGGGGTTAATGGCAAATGAATAATCATAACACACCAATGGCAGACGGGGGTTGTCATTGATCTGTCTGGAGTCAGCCCCTCTCCGCCTGCTGCATCAGCCACTCTCCTCCTATTGATACGCTCTTGCCCCTTGACCCCTACGAGAGATCAATGCCATTGATTGGAGAAGGGCAGGGACAAGGGCAGGATCTGCTGACTGGCCCGACAGCTAGTGTGACAAGACATGATCGTCATTAATGTCCCGCTGGCTGGCTGGCTGGCTGGCTGGCGAGGCGCTGTGCATCACATATTTCCTGCGTCCCCACCCTTCGTTGTCGTCCTCCTCTGCTCTCCTCCTTTACCCCTCCTACATTTGCCGCTCCATGTTCCCATTCTATGCTGCTTGCACCGACTAAAGATAAGTCCATTGTTTGGATACCTGTCTGAGGCTTGCCTGGCATCTGTGGCACAGATATGCATCTCCAGGCTGCGTGGAGATATTTTGAGCTTATTGTAGAAAAAGGGAAACGGTGTCAATGCAAGTGTCTGCTGCATAATGTCTCTTAGCTCATTCTGCGTCGTACTTAACATTCACAATGGAGGCGGTCCTATTTTTGGACCCTTTGAAAAGCATTTTCCTGGCACAATTCAAAGATAGTGAATTAGAATCAGCTTCAGCTCTGTCACAACAACTTGGTTGTGTATTCTCTGATCAGTGGCAAATCCCACCCTAACAAGATACCTATGTGCCCTGATTGCCGCCGCTTCTTTGAAGACGTGTGTCATCGATACACAACAGGCCTGGGTTGTTTATCTGCCATTGTATGCAGTTTGCTCTTGTGGACCAATTTCATCACACCAGAGGGCTGCAATTCCAGTCTAGACTAGAAACGAAGAGAGCATCGTTTGTGTGTGTGTGTGTGTGTGTGTACGAGGAGGGGTGATGGGCGGAATGCGGCGACAGCTCCAGACACTGCAGTGACATGGCTGTAATGGAGCTGATTGATCACCTATATGGCCGCCTGCTGGCCCCGCTGGCTTTAACATACAGCACATTCCCAACCCCCCGTCTGTGCGTCACCACCGCCATCACTAAAGCCAATCTTAGAAGACCAACCATCCCCCATAGACTTCAACCTGGCCACGGTTTTGACATTGGCTGCAGGATTTACATCAACACCTCTTGGGCTCTTGGCTCGCCCTGCTTCTTTATGTTTCTGCGGGACGGAAAGGTAGCTGCGCATTCGTCATCTTTGATGATGTGACATTATCCAACTTAGCCTTTTCTGTATTGCGTCTGAGTTAAAAAGCTGCTGTTTTCCATTTGAATTAAAGGGCATAATCAATCAATGATAACATTTGCCAATCTCTTTCCCTGCCCCCTCTGTCACACAGGGTCATAACCCTAATCTATCCAGGGTGTTGAAACTGATTAAGCTCTGAGATTAGAGCAAGCCATCAAGGGCAGATCCTATTCAGACAGAAGGCGAATGAGAAAAATGTCTCCTTTAAGTTTTTTCTTTATACCGCCCACAGTTGACCTGCTGTTTCATAGCATTCATCGAACATATATATAAACATCCCATACTACACAAATAAAAGCATTTGTAATATCCAAATATAATAGTAATATTTAATGAATGGATTGTTGCTGTATTCATGTGTGACGCATGTTGTTAAACATGAAATCCTCATAGTGTTATTTCTGCTGGAGATATGAAACATTTACAATCAAATCATTTTTATTCCTGTAAATTAGTTAATTCACTTCAAAATAACACAAAACACATTTTTCACTTACCCTTTTTTTTGTCAGAAATCTTACAATACAAGTTTAAACAATTTGATTATAATATTGTAATTGCAGAGATCATATTTAATTTAATAGCTGTATGTTTAAATATATATGATAAGTATTGATCTGGCAGTGCAGCGTGGTGACATATTTATTTATGTAAAGGCCACTGCGTGTCTCTGTGGTAATAAGCTGACAGAGAGGCACATGGGGAATGGATCAGTTTACATATAGATAGTTTAGAGGAAGATATTTTGTGGTCATGGGCAGTACGTCTGCAAAAATTTGAAAAATACTTCCGAGTGATGACACAATGTTAGCGAATGCCTCCCCATCAGCAGTCGTGTCCCTTACACTTCTACTTTGAAGTCTCGTCATAATATTGTGACAGTGGCTGTTTGTGATCGTGCTTGCGGTGACCACATTGCTGTCTGTGTGTGACAATTTGTCTGCGTGTGCCGAGCCGAACCGCTGTAGTGTCACTCTGTGTCCTGTGTCCTGTCTCTCCATTCAATCTGGGTGTCTCCATCTTTTTCCTTTTTTTTTTGTTGGCGGTCCTGTTAGTTTGTTTGTTGTAGCCAGTGCATGAGTTGTGTTTGTGTGTCGTCTGTCTGCTCTCAATTTAGTATCAGCAGCTTTATGTGTTTTGTGTGTTTGCATGAAACAGGGCAAGCTGCATCCATGTTACAAGACAGTGGTGTGCTACAGTGCATCTTCCTCCACAACCAGATCACTGCAGTGTGTGTGTGTGTGTGTGTGTGTGTGTGTGTGTGTGTGTGTGTGTGTGTGTGTGTGTGTGTGTGTGTGTGTGTGTGTGTGTGTGTCGCTGGAGGAAAAAAAAGAAGAAATTGATCAGCACAGGGAGGAACGTGTTCACCAGCAAAGGCTGGATGGAGGGTGTGAGAGAGGGAGCGGGAGAGAGAGCGAGGGAGAGGAGGAAGAGCGAGGGCTGTCGCTGCAGACTCCTGCTGCAGTATCTCACTTTGGGCAAGCAGCTGCAGACAGGGAATAACAGCAAGCGAGACAAGCAGACAGGTACAGACCTGGTGTGGTGGGAGGGGTGGTGGTGGTGGTGGGTGGGGGCTGGGGCTGTGGAGGTAGAGGGCAGTGGATGCTGGAGAGGCAGGGCTTTGGGGGGGTGGAAGGGTCAAATGTGGGGGTGGGGGGGTGTTGTATGTGAAATGGCGGTGGCAGGTGGGGGAAGCAAATGTTTTTGTTTGCTTCTTGGCAACCTATCGTGCTGGACCTGTGATGGCAGAGGAAACCGTGAACGGTGGAAAAAATAAAAGTAGACGGGGTAGATGACAGTGTCACGACATGGCTGATGTCCCAGTGTCTGGAGCAATGAGGAGGGGGAGTACCTGGAGTGTGTGCGTGTGTGTGTGTGTGTGTGTGTGTGTGTGTGTGTGTGTGTGTGTGTGTGTGTGTGTGTGTGTGTGTGTGTGGGGGGGGGGTTAAGATGCTGAGATGGAGCTGACAATGCAAGCGCTGGGATGGAGCGATGGTGTGTGCTGAGGGGTAGGTGTGTGCGTGTGTTTGTGTAGGTGGTTGTGGAGGGGGATAGGTTGGGGTTTGTCCCACCTCACTGACCTGTTTCAGGCTGCAGCTTCCCTCGGACACCTTAGCTTGGGCTTAGTAACAACCCCCCCCCCCTTCAGCTCTTTCTTTCACCCTCTTTTTTCCCCTCTTCCACCGCTGCCCCCTTTTTTCCCTCTGTTCTTCCTCAGCCTCAGCTCAGAGGCGGATAACAAAAGGCGTAGTCGGTGGCAGACAGACGAGTAAGCGTGCAAGGCAGCGCGTCGGGTGGCACGGAGCATTCATTTCCGGAAGCCTCCACTTTGCCTGGCGTTCCCCAGAGAGAAGGAGACAGTCAGAGACATCTATCCAATTTTTTTTTTTTTGTCTGAGGGGGAGGAGTTGTGAGGTGGGTGTTGGGATGGGAGAACGGGGGTGGCGGAGGGGGTGGGGGCAATCAGTGGTGTGTTTGAGAACATGACAGGCAGAAATGACATGGGAATGTTTTCAACATTGCGAGGTTAATCTTTACCGTAGTTCGACATTTTATGGTTCAAACTGTGCCCGAAGTCTCACTGAAGCTTGTTCGCCTTTGACGCTTACAACTTATTCCGTGCCCAGCAGAGTTGGGCAGGTGGGTGGTAGCATCCAGCGTCAAGGGTGTTGCAGTCAGTGGTGGAAAGTTGCCGGCGGGTTGGGGTGGGGGATGGGGGGGGTCACAAGTTTTGGAGGCATCATGAAAACCTGTACCTGTTCTGGAGACGAGCCTGTCCGATTCCGCTTTTTGCTTTTGGAATTGGAATTTTACCTGCACTCTCATCGGTGCTGAGCAGCTATGGAGCAGAACCACGAAGCTCTGTGTGTGATTTTTATTTTATTATTATTTATTTATTCATTTCTGACCAAACTGTCAGTGCTCGCCCCTGCGGTGGGAAGCCAGATGCTGAGGCTGATAGGTGTCTCTCTGCCTCCATCAGTCAGTGCAAACGGGGCGGATGGTCTAACAGACGGCGGTCCTGCCATCCTGGACGAGAGAAATGTAGAGTGATGATCAGCCGACGCTCTTTAGGACAAAGAGGCGAGCCCGGCTCCTTGGCTGGGGGGCTTTTCCTTTTCCAGCACAAAGGCTAGTTAGCACAGAGCAGGCAGCGCAGGCAGCGCAGGCTTGTCTGTCTGTCTCATCCCCTGCTCCTGCTTCTGTCTGGACTCTGCGATGAAGATAATTGAAGTCTGGTCCGTCTCCATCGAATTTACCGCTGTGTGCATCTAATTTTCTTCTTTGTCTTCCTTTGTTATCTCTGTTCTCTTTTGATGCTGCTGCTGTCGTCTAGTGTCTTGTGGTATTTAGTGCATGTAAGTGTTCATCTGAAAATGTTTCTACCTTTGCATGTCTTTGTGTGCACAGGAATCAAGCTGAGCCTTGTGAACAGAATAAGTTCTCTGCAGTGGGAGAAAGGAGGAACATGGGGACCTTTCCCTCCGTCCGAGGCTGGGAGCTTTGTTGTTTTCTGATTGCAGCCCTCCCTTCAGATAGACACCTGGTGGCTGTCGGTGCCTTTGGGCAGAAATTGGGTACTTTTAAGTAGCAGAAATAGAAAGTGTGTGTGTGTGTGTGTGTGTGTGTGCGTGTGCGTGTGCGTGCGTGAGGGCGAGAGAGGGGGAAAGGTGTCAGTGCCACTCTGTGCCCTGCAGCTGCCTGCGGCTCCTCAGTTGACTCTTTCGTACTTCACCTGCTCCCTGAGACCCTAACTTGTGAGCTCTCTTGATAAAAAATCACGGGTTAGGCTCTTGGGACGCGGGCGGAGGGCACAATCGACTTTCTACCGAATGTTCCCATGGCGCAGTCGGGATGAAGCAGTAACTGATTTACCGCTTCCAAACGTGGCAGCGACGACATAGAGAAAGGAAGAGGAAGTTGCTGAGTACAATAAAGACCAAATGTTTGTACGATTTTTGTTCAGTCAGCTCCCGTCACATGATTTATAAACTGTCAACTCAACTGCAGCATCGATGAAACTGTATTTGCAGGAATGTGCATGCCTGGTGCAGCCGGCCAATTTCATTGTTTCCCAAAAGATGAATGAAAAGATGCCTCTTGTGATCACAGCAGTGTCACTGGCATAAAAAGCAAAATACCCGTCATCGCTGCACTGCACTGTCATCCAACACCATAATTTATCTGTGTGCCAACATCTTTGCTTGAATAGCATTCAAGTAACACATGATCTGATTAGAAATGACAGAACACCAACCACTCCAAACCACCACACCCCAAACTCGTGTTGATTAACCCCTGTCACCACCGCACCACAGCACAGCATCGCCGAGACCCAGCCAATATATCTGATCCACCATTACCAAGACAGTCGCTCTGAACGTGATCACTGCAGCTTCATTTAGACACCTCACACTAATGCTCAGCTGCTGCTGCTGTTTTCTAAATGTAACACACCAGTTTTATTGTTCTGTCTGCAGCCCTTCGCTAACTTAATCGCTCGCCATGAGCTAACTCATTTATTTATTATTCATTCTTTGTAAAAACACATCCATGATCAGAGGGTTCAGTTCAAAAACTTCATAAATGTCTGCACTTCAGCCAAATATTGGTTTAACATTTTTTACAGTTTTCAAAATCAATATCGGAATATAGTATCCTATAACAAGCAATTTCAAGTGTTTACTTGCATTGTATACCCCAGGCACAAAAGCAATATATATATATAGATATAAATATATCTATATATATCTATATCTATATCTATATAGATATATATATCTATATATATATATGTGTGTGTGTGTGTGTGTGTGTGTGTGTGTGTGTGTGTGTGTGTGTGTGTGTGTGTGTGTGTTAATATCACGATTTTAGAGCAATTGTTCGTTTTCTAATTGAATGAATTAAATACATTTTCCCTGTGACTTGGATGAATCAAAATCAAAATAATATTTGAATTCTCAGTAAACAGAAAGTTATATCTCCTGTGCATGAAGTTGCTGAGAAAAGAGGAAACATATCTTACAATCAATGATCACCGTTTTACAATGTTTAATCAGTGTCCACAGGAATTTTGATGCTTTCCCAATTTGATCATTTCTGTCTGCATTTGCCATTTTCATGAGATGTCACAACCAAATTGGTTAGTGGTCTGAATCAATATTTAAAGCGGAGACGTAGGACAACTCAGACTGACATTGTAATGCAGCAACACGGCACAATAAAAAGATTGAACAGAAAATGAAAACACTGGACTTGTCTCTTAAGAACATGACTATAGAAGTGCAATTACAATAAATTAGGCCTGTTGAAAAAAAATGATATTTTCCTTTGCGATATTGAAAGGTATGAATTTATTCACCATTACAGCTTGACCTGGTTTTTAAACTTTCAGTTTTACCCAAGGCAGCATGCTTTTCTGAAAACCTAATTTCTGCTAAATTACCCATATTAGGAATGCAGTTGAAAACAATTGATTTTCTCTCTAGTACCCTCCTCTCCATCTTTCTCCCAGTCTCCCTCTCTCCCTAATTATGTTTTTTTTCCTCCTCGTCTCCCCATTTGGTTTCACAGTGAACAATGCCGATGCCAACTAATCAGTCTGTGCCTATGCCACAGAGCCCCCAGCAACAGCTGAAGGAGTGCCATGCCCCATGAATACCAAACAGCCAGGCACAGTGCGACAAGTGCTGAACAGTCAGACGCAGCACAGCCAGAGCAGAGCTGGTGCCCACAAAACAGCCAGACAGTTTTATTAGGGTCTGTCTGACACACAGCAAAGTCTGGCAGCACCCAAGCCCACTGATGAAATCCTCACTGCTCCCCCAACAGTAACAAAGCAGCATGCTCGGAGCGATCCGCCAAGGATCCAATAAACATCACCCCGTAAAAATCAGCTCCCGGCTACTTTGTAACTCCACAGAATGGGGAATACAAACTTTGTTCAAAGTCAAACTAGTTCTCAATGAGCAACTGCTAAATGATCTCTGTTGTGCTATCTAAACATTACAGTGCATCTGATAGTGAGGCTAAAATAAGAGAGAAAATCTGCTTCAGAGAAAAGCTGCAGAAGCCTTTTCTGTAAAAGCTTCTTTTTATTGACTAGGCCAATTAATGCATCGCTGACCTTTCAGATATAATTTATTTAAAACATGTTTTTGCTAAGGTTACGTTTTTTTATCCGTGATAAGTTGATAATTAATATTTCCAGAGGAAACGTAAAATGAGAAACCTGCTTATGAATGTCAATCGGCTATGAATTACTGAAGATGAAATATGACTTCTTTTTTTTTAAAAATATATATAAGATATATAAGAGCAGTGTATTTATGATTCTTAAAATGCACAGTTTAACTTTTTATGGTTTTATAAAAAGAGATACAGTTATCATTAATGTGGAAGATGTTGTCAAGGTCAACGGCAGAATGCAATAATAGGTCGATTTCATCTTTTTAAAAAAGCATTTATGTACTGTGTGTACGAAGGACACGATCATTCATGTAATGTCACTACACTAAGAATTATATTAATACAATTCAGACACAACAAATTTCTATGATTGAGTTCATGAAATCATCATAAAACTGATTAAAAAGCAAAATTCCAGCTTTTGCCTCATTTTGTAATCAATGCAGTGCCTCAGCAAAACGCCGAACATTAATATGATGCACATTTTATCAATACTAAATAGACAGCATTCAGGATGTGGCTTCTGTACTCAGCTGGTCTTCAAGTTACTGCGGCAAAGATTGATTCAGACCTTGAATAGGTGTAGATAAACCAAAGGCTCCAGCTGATGGACCCGAGTGTGTGCGAGAGATTACACTCCATTGTTCAGAGGTGGTTGTGTAACACGCCGCGCCACCACATCGCTCCCCGATAAAAGTAATAAGAACAGATTAACATTTATCCGCCACATTTGGATTTGGGCTGGAGCTGACATGGAAATCAGATGGATTTAGTGAATAAGAGGGCTTGTTTTTTTTTTTCTTTTCTTTTGCATTGATTGTCAGGTTTTGTTGTCCGGTGAAGCAGCTCAGTGTTCAGAGGATCTCTTATCGCAGCAGGGTGGGGGGGAAAGCGCAGGTGTGTGTGTGTGTGTGTGTGTGGTGGGAGCGTCAGGTAAGCCTGATAGCGCAGCAGCTCGGAATAGAGGGGGTATGGAGATGGGGGGGGGGGGGGTGGCGTCTGAGTTTCCAGACACTGCGGCAGGAGGCCAGACAGTCACCTGAACACACACACACACACACACACACACTCACATTAAAGTGTGCCAATGACACATCACACATGCACTGTTAAAAAATAAGCAGACACCCACTTTATACACACAGCCCCCTCCCTTGAATTCTGCACTAAAGCCAAATCAATTTTGTTTTTAATTCAATCAAGGGCATAAATCGTATTGCCACTTGTAATGTAATTATCTCTGTGCATCGAAAGCACAAAAGTTTCTCTATTATTCTCAGGGCGACAGAGAAGAGAGATAAACTCCATTAGCTTTTTCAGATTACAGTAAGTGCTGTGGGAGGTGGGGGTGTCTATTGAAAGGACGGCCGAGCT